>NW_006408625.1:7002771-7013597 GCF_000296735.1 Chrysochloris asiatica
ATGTTCTTGATGTCATCCCACAACTCTTCTGGTGTTCAGTCTTTAGTGTTTAATGTATCAAATCTGTTCTTCAGATGATCCCTAAAGACATCATCTGCATCCATAGGGAGCCATACCTCTACAATATCACCAACTGTTGTTAGGAAGAGCAGCTCTAGATAAACTTGAATGATTAAATTTATCTTTTATATTTTTCATCTCCAGAGTTAATACCAGCTGCTATACACCAGATCAGTGACAACAGTGAATGGCAGCAAAGTCCATCCTGAAATGAATAAACAGCAAACAAACAACAAGCAAGCACATCCCTTGATCATACCAACCAGGAGGCAGTTGGTGAGTGCCTAAGAGTATATTAACATACAGTCTTCAACTTAATAGAAATGCAGCACCCCTACAATGCCTCGAAAGCAGCACATAATTTCTGTTCACATGAATGAGACGAAGTAGCTCAAACAACCAAGAAGTACAACTAGAAAATGTTTTTGAGGAAAAACAGGCACTGGATCTATCTGATAAAGAACTCAGGAATATAATATTTAGGTATCTCCACGCGATTGACAGAAAGGTGGAAGAAAGCGAGCAAGAAAAGCATTGCAGGAAAAATCAAACAAAATAGGAAAGGATAGAAATGCAGTCAATTAATATTAAGACAATACACTGTAAGGGCAAAGAAGAAGAATTGAATCAATGTAAGAATCAGTGAGCTTGAAGATAAATCTCTCAATACTAGTAAGCTGAAAGAACAATCAGAAAAAAAATCTGAAGAAAGCCAAGATTGGTGTGGCATGAAGAGGAATAACCTATGTTGTTGTTGTTGTTATGTGCCGTGGAGTGGGTTCCAACTCATAGCGACCCTGTACAGGGTTTCCAAGGCTGTAAATCTATATGGGAGCAGAAACCCTCATCTTTCTACCGCAGAACAGCTGGTAGTTTCGAACTGCTGACCGTGAGATTAACAGCCCAATTTGTAACCACTATGCTACCAGAGCTCCTTGGAATAACCTATAGGTGATCAAATTTCCAGAACAGGAAGAGACAAAGAAAACAACAGAGAAGATAGTTGAAGAGCTGCTGTAAGAAAATTTCACGAACATCGTGAAATTCACAGTATAAGCATTCAAGAAGCTGAACAAATCCCAAATAGGAAAACTCCCCAAAAAATCATAATGAAAAATCATAATCAAACTCCCCAAAATCAAAGAAAAGGAAAGGATCTTGAAAACAGCTCTGGAAAAATGACATGTTACTTACACATTAAAACCATTAAGATTAAGCTCTGATTTCTCAGCAGAAACCATTCAGGCAAGAAGGCAATAGGAAGATATATACAAAACTCTGAAAGAAAAATACAGCCAACCAAGAACCATATACCCCCAAAAATTGTTATTCAAATATGACAACAGAATTAGAACACTTCCAGATAACCAGAAATTAAAGGAATTTGTAAAAACCAAGTCAACTTTATAATAACATTAAATGGAGTCTATTGGACTGAGAACCAAAAATAGCAGATAAAAACCATAGATTGACATACATGGCAACACCTCCCAGAATTAAACCCAGATATAGAAGCTTCCAGAATGAAACAAAATTACAAGACTGAAAATAGGGAATCAGAGATAATCAATTTATGATGAATACAATTACAAATCAAAAACAGGGAAAAGTATAATTGCAGAATCCCAAATTGCAAGGAAGTTAAGTAGAATTTAAGATAAACAGATTTTTAAAATGAGTAAGAAATTAACAAAGCACAGTGTAACCTCAGAGAAGTTTAATACACCGTCACATCAAATCAAGGAAAGGAAAATCAGTAAAGATTTTGTAAGCATCAAAACTATGAAGAAATTAACAAAAAAGAGCACACAAAAAATGAAAACACAGGAAAATATGCAGAACCAACAAACCAGCAGCACCACACACACACTCACAAAAAAAGCAGCAAAATGACTCCAATCATTTCATGCCTATCAATAATTATACTGAATGTCAATGGATTAAATACACCAGTCAAGAGACAGAATAGCAGAATGGATGAGGAAACAGGATCCTTTAATATGCTGTCTAAAAGAGACACCCCTTACACACAAAGACACATTAAATATTAAAGGATGGAAAAAATGCATCAAACTAATGGCAATAAAAGTGAACAGAAGTGGCAATATTAATTTCTGATAAAATAGATTTTAAGGCAAAACCCAGCAAAGGTAACCAAGGAGGACATCATTTCATTTGAACAGGGGGACTTAGCCATAAAAATAGCTATGCTTTCAATGAGAGAGCCCCAGAATACATAACTCAAAGTCTGATAGAATTAAAGAAAGAAATAGACTACTCAAAAATAACAGTAAGAGATTTTAATATACAACTATGGAAAAGGAAAGAATAACCAGAAAGAAACTTAGTAAAGACATAGAGGAATTAAATAACATAATCAAACGGCTTCATAGGTTTATACAGACCACTCAATCCAAAATAGCACAATGCACATTTTTTTCTAGTGAACATGGAGCATTCTCCAGAATAGACTATACATTAGGGCACAAAGCAAGCCTCAATACCTTTTAAAGCATTGAAATACTACAAACCATCTTCTCAGACTAAAATGCTATAAAATTAGAAATCGAAGAACAAGGAAACCAAATCAATTATATGGACATTGACTAGCACCCTGACTGAAAGCTACTGGGTAATAGAAGAAAAAACAAAAATTTTAAATTTGTTAAGCACAACATACCAAAACCAGAGCAAAAGCAGAGCTTACATGGCCATTTATAGTAATAAACGTACATACATAAAAGAAACAACCAAAATCAACACATTAACACAACTTCCCCAACAATTAGAAAAACACCAGCAAAGTAAGCCTCCTGTTGCCAGAAGAAAATAAATAATAAAGATTAGAGCAGAAAAAAGAGGGGGAAAAAATAGAATCAACAAATAGAATCCTTAGAAGGATTAATAAAATTTGCAAACCATTGGCAAATATAAAAATGGTGCAAATAACACACATGGTTCAAACTCACCAGCTGTTTTTCAGAAACCTATACAAGGTCGCTATGAGTCGGAATTAACTCAGCACTTAATAACAAAAATATGAAAATCTAGAAGAAATGGATCATTAAAAAAACAAAACAAAACCTTGCTAAACTAACACAGAGTGAAGCAGAAAACTTGAACAGCCATATAACAAAAGAAATTGATCAGATTATTTTAAAACTACCACCAAAAAAATAAGTCCAGGCCTAGGTGACATTATTGTTGAATGTCACCAAACATTTAAAGAAGAGTTGACACCAATTTTACTCAAACTGGAGTCCTGGTGTGGCACTGTGTTAATGTGCCAGACTGCAAAGCCGTTTGAACTGCAAGGTCAGTGGTTCAAGCTCACAGCTGCTCCTCAGAAACCCTATATAGGGTCACTATGGGTCGGAACTGACTTGAAGGCACTTCACAACGACAACAACATTGTAGAACATAGGAAAGGATGGAAAACAAATTTTTTTTTTACATATAAAAAAAATCAAGCAAATATATTTGAGATTAATAAGTAATTCCCCCCAAGACTCCAAACATTTATTGTTTGCAGGGATAGCATACAGAAAAAAGAATGTCACAAGTTTTAAAGTAAACCATTGTTGTTGAGTGCTGTTGAAGTAGTTCTGACCTATAGAGACCCTGTATAGAGTTTCCAAGGAACTGCTGATGGGCTTCAACTGCTGATCTTGGGTCTATTCCTTATCATACAGTATCACACCAGGACAGACAATGTCAAAAGTTTGAAGTAAATCTGAAAGGGTCTTATATAACAATCAGTCTATTTAACATAAATCACATTTTTAAAATTTTGAATTATTTAATGACAAAATCACTAGAAAGTAACATAATGAGTATCATAACCCAGCTTTCTCAGATTTTAATATTTCTAATACATGCTTTTGTTATTCTTTGGATCTTCCTCCATGGACACTTGCTCCTCTTTCTCTTTTTTCTCCTCTCTATCTTACTTATTAGCAAAACAATAAGACTACAGGTACAAATATGCTTCTTTGTGAACCTTTCATTGCCCTTGTATCAATTCTTTCACACCATTAATGACATTCTGAATTTAGTATTTATTGACCTTCTGCATTTTTTAAAACATGGTATCTTTATGTATCATTAATAATCTTTGGAACAAAAAAGTGGAGACTAGATCACAGGGAGCACACTTTTCAACTTTAAGGAACCAAATTGACTCTCATAAATGCATTTTTTTCTGCACAGACCTGCTAACCACAAGATCAGTTGGTCAAACACCAACTGCTCCTTGGAAACCGTACACAGTGTGCTATGAGTTGGAGCTAACTTGTCAGTACACAACTGTTTCAAAAAATAATATCTCATGTATGTATATTCTTTTTGTTTTGTTTTGTTTTCTTAAATGTTTTATAGTGCGTTATGTGATAGTTTACATGGGAGAACATTAGTTTTACATTCCTTCTATCGTATATCGTCTCATTGCCATGGTTACAATCCCCTCCATGCATCATCAACCAACCAAAGGGTATACCCTGCAATCCCTACCCTGTACCCCCCAGGTCTTCAGTACACAGTCACTCTCTTTCTCTGGATCTAAAGTCTCCAGCTGCTCCATCGCTCCACATCATCATCTCTGCCTCCATTTCAGGCATCACTGCTTCTCTGGGTAGGGTCCTGCTCTCCGCTCTTCTCCCTTGATTTTCCCAGGGACCTCCGCCGCTCCTAGACTGAAAAGTTAATCACCCCTCTCCTTGCTATAAAACGTCTACCTTTACATTTCCGACCCTCACAATCAGTCCCGATAACAATTATTCACTATTGTATTACCAGAGACCTGTCTGCATTTCATTGCATCAGCCCCGCCTGGACAGATTGAATACTACTCACTGGAGATTCTGCCTTCTACTCTATCTACTCTACTTCTCTTAACATTGTCTTATATACCGTTACAGAAACACAAGCATTGTTTTCACAGCAATCAATGACATCAAGGTACAATCTGTCTTGGGGCACATTCCTTATGGTTTACAATTTTTAAATTTACAACAGGGAGAGAAGTCACAGCAAAGACATTATCTCAAGGCATAAGAGACATTCAGGCGCCTTTGAAACCTTTTAGTTAAACATTTGTCCTTACATAAATCTGTTCTTTTCTGTGAGAAGCAAGTTAACCTTTACATGTTTCTTAACCTTTGTTAGTCAAATCTTAAGCCATCAAGCCTAATTGTCAGATGCAATTTACACTTCTTTAGCTTCCTCCTACAGAAACATCCTTTCTCAGGGAAGCTGAAACTTATCAAGACAATTCCCCTATTTTACTGATCAGACTTCTTATTTATATCACTGTAGATTCTCACAACCCTTATCTATAGTCTAATTATATTTTTTGAAATTCTTGTACCCACAGCACTTATTTATGGCCTATTCTCGTTTAGGATTCTTTATTGCCTTAAACTAAGGCTACAAGGAAGAATGTTTATAATCACTAAACCTAAGCGGGCAGTAATTCAATTGACAAGTCCTGTCTCCTAGCAGTCTTAAGAACATTGTTAATATAAGTATTAAAACTACCTATGATTACAAGTAGAATAAAATGTAGCTAATGTGTGGCTTCTAACTTTTAATGAGAATATACTAAAGTGTATGAGAGTCAAAATGTAAAGTAAAAGGGATACTAATAAAATCATGAATAACTCAGAGAATGTTTCACCAAGAGAAAAATTCAACTAGGGGTCTGTGCATAAAAAAATAATAAAACAACTCTTTGTGGCTCTGCCATCCAAAGAGAGAAAAAAAGAAAAAGAAAAGAAAGTATTTCATTGTTGCTTTGCAAAGACAATGCATTATTCTTGCGCAGGTTCCCCCGTGTCTCATTTCTTTATTTCAATTCCTCGATTAATATGTCTCAATTTCTTCATGTTTATTCCTTAATGAATTATGGCCCTAACCAGTTTTTCTTGTGGGTAAATGCCAAGTAGAGGAATTTCTGGATCATAAGGTATTTCTATTTTCAACCTTCTGAGGAAAAGCCATATTGCTTTCCAGAGTGGTTGGACCTGTATGTATATTCTTAAATACATACTGTTAAAAAAAAAAAAAAGCTTTATCATGAGTTGAGTGATAGTTTACATGTCAAAACATCAGTTTTGCACTCAACCAATAATATTTTGTTTCAGTGTAATGACTACAATCCCTTCCATACACCATGGGTTAACAATATTTGCCTCTTTCTTTCTTTTTTTTTTTAATGTACACAAAACACACAGAAATATATATCAGTTTAAACAACCAAAAGGCACATTTTGCAAGCCAGCCTCCTGCCCTCTGGCACAAAACCTTTCTTTTTCCATGGGTTTATAGTCCTCACCTGCTCTTATCTCTTCATGCCATCACCTCTGCCTCCATCTCTGGTGTCACTGCTTCCCTGGTTAGGATACCACACTCCATTCATGTTCTTCCTTCTGTCTTGATTGTCCTAAGGTCCTCTGTTCCTGGAGTGAAGGATTAACTATTCCCTCCTTTTTGTTATTCATCTTCTACCTTTACATTTGTGACAATAACAATTGGTTGTAACAATCACTCACTATTGAATCAAAAGAATCCTATCCCCATACTCTCCCACCCATTTTCACTAGACTAATATAGACACACACACAAAACAAAAACCCACAAACTAGTACCTTACCTCCCTCACTCTGAAACTAAGTACTCCTGAAAACTTGTAAGCCAGCAACTTCGTGCCTTTATAGCGCCTCCATTTGCAGTAGCCAATGTCTAAGTTGTCTGTCCCTATCAACCTATCTACTGAGGAGATAGGCTTGACCCTTGGTGTGAAGACTCCTTCCCTTTCAGTTGGTATTTTGAGCAACTACATACATAAGCAAAGGTCAAATTCATCAAATTTTAGCAATTTATACTAGCTTCCTGTATCAAACATCTTTAACTTCCTCTAGTTGAGTTCTGATCAACAAGCCATCCAAACTAGGTCAAATGGGTATTATCTTCAAGTTTGGGCCTTCTTGCACACCTCCCCCCTCTTCACATTAGCTGGCCACTTCACTCTCAGCTCTGACCCCCAGTGGCTAGGTCATTGTCCATGGCCTCAGGAGTTCCCAAGTCTCCCCACTCTTTGGGCCAACTAGTCCTTCCTCTTCTTGTTCTCATCTCAAGGTTGACAGGAGTGTATGGAACATGGTTGAACTCAACCCATGTCTTCGTTACTGCCTTTCTCACACTTCCATGCACAAGTAGACCAAGGCAGTCACCAGTGAACTTCTGTGTTCCCTTTAAGTTTCAGTGTTGGAAAGGGCTTTATCCTAAAGTGCTGAGTTTTCTTGTCTTGATGGCTTCTAGACAAATAGTTTGCTTGTTCTTGTAACAGTCAAACAGTCTGTTCCCCCTTTCCTCCATCTTGCTGGTCTTTCTTTCAAGAAGTATCTTTTGTTCCTGTAGCCACTCCAGATTCCTGTAGCTACTGCATGGCCTTTGAAGTGAGATTATCCCACCTCAGAAGGTTGTGGACGGGGCTCTGGATTCCACTTAAGGCCCCATACTCTAAACAGGCTTAACAAGAAGCCAATTTCACTGGGAAAATTCTAGAACCCCTTATTAGGTATTCCAACCCATTTGACCTAGCTTGGATGGCTCGCTGAAGACAAGCTTATAAGCTTTCTGTAATCCTATTTCCCAATATTCATTTCTATCACACATAAATGTCTCTTTTACAATAGTAGGCAAGTGAAACCAATATCAAGAAGATAGTCAAGCACCTTGACATTATTTCCCGGCTTTTACCCATTCACACCATACCTCAATCTCTGTTTTTCCAAGGTTGAATATACATCACTATTTACCTCTGTCCCATTTAGCCCATGCAAACCTCCCTGAGTCTTCCTTGTTCTTCCACCCCTCCCCCTTCTTGTGTATTGCCCACCCCTTCCTTTTATATTGTCCATCATCTGAGCTATGATGTGTGGATCCCCTTACCTTTGCTTTAATGTCCCCTCCAATCCCCTGATAACCATCAAATAATGTTTTTCTTTTAGTATGGCAATCTTTTCTTAAGGTTTCACAGTAATGGTCTTATGTAATGTTTGTCCTTTTTTGACCAATTTCACTCAGCATAATGTCTTCAAGATTCACCCATGTTATGAGGTATTTTACTGTTTCATCATTATTCTTCAAGGTATTCCATTGTGTGTATGTACCAAAGTTTGTTTATCCATTCTTCCAGTGATGGGCCTTTAGGCTATCTCCATCTTTTTGCTTTTGTGAATAGTGCTACAATAAATTTGGTGTGCATATATCTACTCGTGTTCTGCCTCATATTTCTTATGGATATATATTCCTCAAGTAGAGGAATTGCTGGATCGTAAGGTATTTCTATTTCCAAATTTCTGTGGAAACATCATACCATTTTCCAGAGTGGTTGGACCATTTTACAGTCCCACCAGCAATGTAGGAGTGTCCCAGTCTCTCCACACCCTTGCCAGCACTCATTTTCCTCTGTTTTTTTGAATTTCACTGTTATTGCTGGTGTGAGATGGTATCGCATTATTGTTTTGATCTGCATCTCTCTAATGGCTAATGAGCAGCAGCAAGATCTTCGAGCAGCAGTGAGATCTTCGAGCAGCAGCGAGATTTGGAGTCCTGGTGTAGTGCTGTGGGTTAATGCACCAGACTCCAAGGCCGTTTTAATTGCAAGGAGCAGAAAGCCTCATCTCTCTCCCACGGAGGGCCTGGTGGATTCAAGCTGCTGACCCACGGGGTTTGCAGCCAGATTCTTAACCACTACACTACCAGGCCTTGCACCTTCAAGATGGCAGATCGGGTAGACGTGTAGTGAGGAGCTCCATCAACAACAACACGGAATACCGGGCCAAGAGGGCTCATGAGATGGTGCTGGTGTAAGACCAAGAAAAAGACTCCATTCTGTACATTAGCCTGAATATGTTCTCCTGTTCTAGGAACGTGCTAAATCAGCTCACCCCTAGCAACAGCAAGAACTAGATAAGCAGTAGACAGGAAAACCCAAGGTCAGATGCCAGATGTTTTCCTTATCCTAGCCTAAGAACAAAAGACCACCAGTACTGACCAATTAGACTGTAACATCTCATACTTTGCCAAATGTCAACCAATCCAAATATTGTAAAGCTGAAAAACCCTACGCTTGTTTGAAAACTATAAAAACCCCACAGACAAAGGAGGAGGGGAGCTCCATCCCACATCCGCTGCGTTGGATGCAGGTGGAGTCTGAGCTTGGGCTTGAGTAACTGAGAGTTCAGGGCTCCATCCCTCATCCGCTGCGTCGGATGCAGGTGGGGTCTGAGCTTAAGCATGAATAACTGAGGGTTCAAGGCTCCATCCTTCATCCGCTGCGTTGTATGCAGGTGGAGTCAGAGCATGCAGGTGGGGTCAGAGCTCGAGCATGAATAATGTCAACTGGGAGTTCGAGGCTCTATCCCTCATCCGCTGCGTCGGATGCAGGTGGGGTCTGAGCTGGAGCTTGAATAAACAACCCTCCTGCACTTGCATCGGTGTCGGCTCCTTGGTGGTTTTTGGGGACCCCGAATTCTGGGCATAACACTGGAACTTTGAAACAAATATAAAGGTATGTTTGGAGGATTGGAGGATCGGAGGGTTTACAGCTGGGAAATATGCAGGAGAATCCAGAAATCCATTGTTTTCTGGATCAAGACACTCAGCTGTTCCCGGAGCCGCCATCTTGGGAGAGAATGCCTTGATTGTATCAGGGTTGATATTCTCAGGAGAGAACATCTTGACTGTATCTTGATTATATCAGGATTGTATCTAGATTGACATCAAGATTTAAAGTGACAGTATTGACATAAAACCAAACAGCCACCACTTGTCTGTCTGACGTGCTGTGTGGATTGAGTTGCTGTGATTCTGAGGGCTATGCCACCGGTATTTTAAATAACCAGCAGGGTCACCCATGGTGGACAGGTTTCAGATGAGCTTCCAGACAAAGACAGAGTAGGAAGAAAGAGTGACGAACTACTTCCGAATCGCTAGTCACTGAAAACTCTATAAATAGCAGAGAAACACTGTCAGATACAGGACCTGAAGGTGGGAAGGCACTCAGAATGCAAATGGAAAAAAAAAATGCCTCCTCAAAGTAGAGTTGTCCATGATGACGTGAATAGAATTAAGCTCCGGGGAGAAAAGCGCACAGAACATTCATTTGCTGATGGGCCACAACTCAAAATGAAGAGGAACAGCTGTATACATCATTGAAAATTGGAACATGGAATGTACGAAGTATGAATCTGGGAAAATTGGAAGTTGTCAACAATGAAATGGAACGCATCAACATCGATATCTTAGGCATTAGTGAGCTGAAATGGACTGGTATTGGCCATTTTGACTCTGAGAACCACATGGTTTACTATGCAGGGAATGACAAATTGAAAAGGAATGGTGTTGCATTCATCATCAAAAAGAACATATTTAGATCAGTCATGAGGTACAATGCTGTAAGTGCATACACATAAGGGAAGCCCAGTTAATACCACTACTGTTCAATTTATGCACCAACCACTAAACCCAGTGAAGGTGAAATAGAAGAATTCTACCAACTTCAATCTGAAATCGATCAAACATGCAATCAAGATGTAAAGGTTGGGAGCAAACAGGAAGGACCAGTAGTTGGAAATTTTGGATTTGGTGATAGAAATGATGCTGGAGAATGAATGATAGATTTCTGAAAAACAAATGATTTGTTTATTTCAAATACCTTCTTTAGACAGCATAACAGATGACTATACACATGGACCTCGCCA
>NW_006408625.1:7015712-7029888 GCF_000296735.1 Chrysochloris asiatica
TGGTGTTGGAGGAGAATACTAAAAGTGCCATGGACTGCCAAAAGAACCAATAGATCTGTTTTGTAAGAGGTGCAGTCAGAGTGCTTCTTGGAGGCCAAGACGGCTAAACTTCGTCTCTTATACTTTGGACATGTTGTCAGGAGGGAACAGTTGCTGGAGAAGGATGTCATGCTGGGTAAGATGGAGGGTCAGAGAAAAAGAGGAAGACCCCTATGAGATGGGTCGGCCAGGTGGCATCATTGATGGACTCAAGTGTGGCAGTGGTTGTGAGGTTGGCTCAGTATCGGACATTGTTTCGTTCTGTTGTGCATGGGGTTGCTATGATTCGGTTCCAACTCGATGGCACCTGACAACAACAACGACAATGGCTAATGATCCTGAACATTTCTTCATATATTTGTTGGCTTCCCAGATGCCTTCCTTGGTGAAGTGTCTGTTCATGTCCTGTGCCCATTTTTTAATTGGGCTATTTGCCTTTTTCTTGTAGAAGTGTTGTAGTTTCTTATGGATTTTAGAGATTAGTCCCTTGTCTGATATGTCATTGAAAAAAAGTAGTTTTCTACTCTGTAGGCACCCTTTTTACTCTTTTAGTGAACTCTTATGATGCTTATATGTTTCTAACTTTTAGTATGTCCCAGTCATCTATTTTGTCTTCTTTTGTTTGATAGTCTGTGTGCCCTGTATTGTTGTTGTTGTTATGTGCCGTGGAGTTGGTTCCAACTCATAGCGACCCTGTACAGGCTCTTATCTTTATGGGAGCAGAAAGCCTCATCTTTCTCCCGCAGAACAGCTCATAGTTTCAAACTGCTGACCTTGCCATTTGCAGCCCAATTTGTAACCACTACGCTACCTACCAGTGCCCTGTTTTAGAGCCCTTAAAGTTGTCTCTATTTTTTCATTGATGACCTTTAAATTCTGGAATTTATATTTAGGTCTTTGATCCATGTTGAGCTACTTTTTGTATGGTTTGAGATAAAGGTCTTGTTACATTCTTTTGCATATATATTTCCAGTTTTAGGAACACCATAATTTGAAGAGACTATCTACTCTCCATTCAATGTATTATAGCCCTATGTCAAAGATCAGTTGGCTGTATGTGGATAAATTAACTTCTGGGTTCTCAATCCTGTTCCACTGATTTGTGTATCTTTCATTGAACCAATACCAGACTGTTTTGACCACTGCATCCATGTAGTAAATTTAGAAATCAGGGAGTGAGAGGTCTCCAACTTTGTTCTTCTTAAGCAGTGCTTTGCATATCTGAGAACTCTTTGACATCCTTATAAAGATTGTAATCATTTTTTCCATCTCTTTAAAGAATATTGTTGGGATCTAGATTGGGATTACATTATATCTGTAGATTGCTTTAGGTAGTATTGACATTTTCATATCATTAAGTCTTCCTATAAAGGAGCATGGTACAGTCTTCCACTTTTTTTTTTTTTTTTGTAAATTTTTATTGTGAATTACGTGGATTTACATGGGAGAACATCAGTTTTACATTCATCCTATCGTATTTTGTTTCATTGCAATGATTACAGTTCCCTCTATGCATCATCAAATAACCAAAGGGTACACCCCACATGTCCACCACGCCCCCAGCCATCAGCACGTGGCCCCTCTCCCTCCTTGAGTCCAGTGTCCCCAGCCACTCCATCTGTCCATGCCATCATCTCTGTCTCCATCCCTGGTGTCACTGCCTCTCTGGGTAGGGTCCCGCTCTCCACTCTTCTCACTTGATGGTCCAGGGACCTCCACACCTGGGCTGCAAAATCAATCACTCCCCTCCTTTTGTCAAAAAACATCTACCTCTACATTTCAGACCCTCACAGTCAGTCCTGGTGGCAATTATTCACTATTGTACCACTACAGTCTTATCCTCATTTCCTTTTGCCAGCCCGGTCCCAACAGATTGGAAATCATTCATTGGAAGTTCTACCTACCCCTGCCCCATCTGGAACTAGGCTCCCTCTTAAAAGCTTGTAAGCCAGTTACTTCTTGCCTTTATAGTCTCCTCCCCCCACCCCCCATTTTGGGTAGCCAGTGTCTAAGTTGCCCATCCCTGTCAACCCTGTGTACCAAGGGGGTTGGAGTGATCCTTGCTGTAAAGAGTTGTTCCCTTTTTTGAGCTACTACATCCATAAGTATAGGTAAAGTTCATCAAACTATAGTGGGTTATTTTGTTTTTCCCCTCTTTCTTCTAGTCAAGTTCTGATCATCTAACCATCGAAGCCAGGTCAAGTGGGTACTATCTGCTAGTATAGGTGTTCTTGTGCATCTCCCCTCACTTCATATCAGCTGGACACTTCACTCTCCACTCTAGTCCTCTGTGGCCATGTTACTGCCTCTGGACCTAGGAGTCCCCGGGTCTTGCCGTACTGCTGGCCATCCAAGTCTCCACTCAGGTTCACAGGAGTCTTTTAAATGTGGTCGGACGTAGATCCCAACTTCATTGCTGTTTTTCCCCCCGCTTCCCCTTATCAGTGACCAACATGGTCACCATCCAGACCACATGCCTGCTGGTGTATTCCCCTTGTGAAATGAGTCCCATATCTGATGTGTTGTTGCAAAAGATTTTTTCCCATTCTGTGGGTTCCCTTTTTACTCTTTTGGTGAAATCTTTTGATGCACATAAGTTTTAAATTTTTAGTATGTCCCAATCATCTATTTTGTCAGCTTTTGTTTGTGTAGTTTTCAAAATGTTTGATTGTCTGTGTATGCCCTGAATTAGAGCCCTCACATTTGTCCCTATTTTTTCATTGATGACCTTCATAATTTTGGGATTCACATTTAGGTCTTTGCTCCATGCTGAGTTCAGTTTTGTATAGGGCATGAGGTGAAGGTCTTGTTTCAGTCTTTTGCGTATTGCTTTCCAGTTCTGCCAGCACCATCTGTTAAAGAGACTGTCTCCTCCCCATGCAATATACCTAGGCACTTTATCGAAAATCAGTTGGCTGTATGTGGATGGGTTAATTTCTGGATTCTCGATTCTGTTCCATTGATCAATGTATCTTTCATTGTACTAGTACTAGGCTGTTTTGACCACTGTAGTAAAATTTTAAATCGGGGAGTGAGAGGTCTCCAACTTTTTTCTTCTTCTTAAGGAGTCTTTTGCTTATCCTGGGTCTCTTTCCGTTCCATATAAAGTTTGTAATTGTCTTTTCCATCTCTTTGAAGAATGTTGTTGGAATCTGGATTGAGATTGCATTAAATGTGTAAATTGCTTTGGCAATGTTGACATTTTCTCAATGTTGAGTCTTCCTATCCAGGAACATCGTATGTTCTTCCACTTCTGTAAGTCTCTTTTGGTTTCTTGTAGTAGTGTTTTATCATTTTCTTTGCATAGGTTCTTTGTTTCTCTGGTTAAGTTTATTCCTAAATATTTCATCCTTTGTGCGGCTATTGTAAATGGTATTGCTTTCCTAATGTCCTTTTCAGTGCTGTCATTGTTACTATAGAGGAATCCAAGTGATTTTTGTATGTTGATCTTATACCCTGCCACTTTGCTGAATCTTCCAATGATGTCTAGTAGCTTTTTTACTGAGTCTTTGGGGTTTTCTATGTATAGGATCATATCATCTACAAATAGGGAGAGTTTATTTCCTCTTTGCCAATTTGGATGCTGTTCATTTCCTTATCTTGACGTATAGCTCTGGCTAAGACTACCAACACAGTATTGAATAGGAGTGGTTATAAAGATCATCCTTGTCTGCTTCCTGTTTGCAAAGGGAATGCTTTCAGTGTATATCCATTGAGAGTGGTGTTGGCTGTTCATGTTGTTTATATGCTCTTAATTGTGTTGAAGAATTTCCCTTCAATTCCTATTTTGTTGAGCATTTTTATCAATAATGGATGTTGGGTTTTGTCAAATGCCTCTTCTGCATCAGTCAATGTGATCATGTGTTTGTTTTCTTTTTTTATTTATATGTTGGATTACATTGATTTTTTTTTTTTTTTTTTTGCAATATTGAACCTTGTTTGCATCCTGGGTATGAATTCTACTTGGTCGTAATGTATTATTATTATTAATTTTGATATGTTGCTTAATTCCATTAGCTAAGATTTAGTTGTGAATTTCTGCATCTATGTTCATGAGGTATGTTGGTCTATAATTTTCTTTTTTAATCATGTTCTACCCTTGTTTTGGTATGAGAGTTATGCTTGCATCATAAAATTTATTAGGACGCTTTCTGTTCTTGTCTATATTCTGGAATAGTTTGAATAGAATTGGTGACAACTCTTCTCTGAATGTTTGTTAAAATTCTCCAGTGAAGCCATTTGGACTTGGACTTTTGTTGGTTGGGAGTTTTTTTAATGACCTAATCAATTTCTTCTTTTGTTATAGGTCTGTTCAAGTTTCCTACTTCACTCTGTTTAAGGTTAGGTGAATCACGTGTTTGTAAAAATGTATCCATCTCCTCCAGATTTTGAAATTTGTTGCAGTACTACTATTCATAATACTGTTATTATCCTTATTTTCACTGGTTCTGTTGTGACATCACCCATGTAGTTTCTTATGTGTGTTATATGTGTCTCCTACTGTTCTGTTAAGTTTCCCTATGGTTTTTCAACTTTATCAGTCCTTTTAAAGAACCAATTCTTGTCTTGTTGATTCTTTTTTTTTTTTTAATCTTGTTTATTTCTGCTCTAATCCTTATTATTTCTCTTCTTCTGGTGACTGTAGGTGAAATTTGCTGGTCTTTTCCTAATTGTTGGATATGTTGTGTTAATGTGTTGATTTTGGTTCTTTCTTCTTTTTGTATGTATGCATTTATTGCAATAAATTGTCCTCTCAGCACTGCTTTTGCTGTATGTTGTGTTTTGGTATGTTGTGTTTTCATTCTCATTTGTTTCTAAGATTTTTAAAATTTCTTCTTTTATTTGTTCTAGTACCCAGTAGCTTTTAAGCCTGGTGTTATTCAGTTTCCATGTATTTAATTTTGTTTCCTTGATCTTTCTACTGTTGACTTCGAGTTTTATAGCATTGTGATGTATAATATTTTAATGTTTTTAAATTTATGGAGAATTGCTTTGTGGCCTAACACATGATCTATTTCTGGGCATGTGCACTTGAAAAATATGTGTATTGTCCTGTTGCTGCATTGAATGTTCTGTACAAATCAGTGAGGTCAAGTTGGATGATTGTATTTTTAGTTGCTCTGTGTCTTAAACAGTACTTTCTGGTTGTTCTGTCCTTTTTCGAAAGTGGTGTATTAAAACATCCTACTACTATTGTAAGGAGCTCTGGTAACGTAGTGGTTATGAATCGGGCTGCTAATCTCACGGTCAGCAGTTCAAAACTACAAGCTGTTCCGTGGGAGAAAGGTGAGGCTTTCTGCTCCTGTAAAGATTTACAGCCTTGGAAACCCTGTGCAGGGTCACAATGAGTCAGAACCGACTCCACGGCACATAACAACAACTACTATTGTGGATTTGTCTATTTCTTTCTTCAAGTCTATTAGGGTTTGCTTTATATATTTTTGGGCTCGTTCTTTGGGAGCACTGATACTTATTATGGTTATGTCATCTTGTTCAATTGACCCTTTAATCATGACATGATGTGCTTCTTTCTTTGTTTCTTATGTTGGTTTTTGCCTTGATGTTTAATTTTATCAGAGATTAGTATTGCCACTCCTGCTTGTTTTTTATTGCAATTAGCTTCATATGTTTTTTTTTTCCATTCTTTAATTTTCAATCTATTTTTGTCTTTGTGTGTAAGGTATCTCTTGTAGACAACATATTGAAGGGTCCTGTTTTCTTATCCATTCTGCCACTCTTTGTCTCTTGATGCATTTAATCTATTGGCATTTAGTGTAATTATCGATGTTATTGTTGTTAGGTGCCATTGAGTCAGTACCGACTCATAGCAACCCTATGCACAACAGAATGAAACACTGCCTGATCCTGGGCCAACCTCACAATCGTTGCCACACTTGAGCCCATTGATACTGCCACTTTGCCAATCCATCTTGCTGGGGTTCTTACTCTTTTTCTCTGACTGGAGCTCTGGTAGCGTAGTGGTTACGAATTGGGCTGCAAATCTCACCGTCATCAGTTAAAAACTACCAGCTGTTCCATGGGAGAAAGATGAGACTTTCCGCTCCCGTAATGATTTACAGCTTCAGAAACCCTGTGCAGGGTCATTATGAGTCAGAATTGACTCCACAGCACATAACAACAACAACAACAACAACAAATACTTAGTCTCCAGCTTTACCATGTTGAATGTGCCTGATCTCTTCTGATCTTGGAAGCTAAGCAGGGTGGAGCCTGATTAGTAATTATCAATAGGTCTGAATTAATTGCTGTCCTTATGCCCTTTGTCCTGGTGAAGTGATGTGGGTTAATGTGCTGTGCTGCAAAGTCAGTTTGAACAGCAAGGTTGGTGTTTCAAGCTACCATCCACTCCTCAGAAATTCTTTGCTGGGTAGCTATGAGTCAGAACCAACAGGATGACACTTAACAACAACAACAACTGCTTTCTTTGTGCTAAGGTCTTTTTTTTTTTTTTAAGATTTTTCTTGTTAATTTCTTCATTGTTTTAATGTTTCCATATTCTTCTTGGATTTTCCTTCTCTTGATAGAACATAGAGTAACCTCAAAGAAACTGAATACTTCACAACATATCAACTGTTTTCTCCTTCTAAAGCAGTCTGTTTTATCCTGAAATCTACCTGAACTCCTCACCACCTGGATCTCTGTTCCTATATTTTTGTCATTCTTTTGCATTGTAGTTGTTTTGATTATTGACTGAACTCTCAGATCCTCTGACTTCATTCTTGTTATTTTCTTCTGCTCTGGACTCTTTCATTTCTCAACTGAATTCTTGGTGATGTTGCCACATATGTCAGTCTCTGGTTGTTGTCTGCTCTTGTTGGTTCTTGGTCCAAAGAACTCCCTTTAGTATGTTTTGAAGCACTGGCTTGGCTTTTTCAAAGTCCTATAACTTCTGTTTATCCTACATTGTTTTTATTATACCATATTTGATTGACAACTTTTCTGGGTAAATGATTCTTGGTTACAGGTTTTTTTCTTTCTGACTTTTGTATATGCCTCTCCTTGCCTTCTTGTCTGCATGGTTTCTGCTGAGAGATCAGAGCTTAATTTTATTGGCTTGCCTTTGTAGGTAACACTTCCTTTTTCCTACCTGCTTTCAGGATTCTCTCCTTGCCTTTGATTTTGGAGAGTTTGATTATGATATGTTTTGGTGTTTTTCTTTTGGGGCTATCCTTCCTGGGGTTCACTCAGTTTCTTAAATGCTTACCTTCTTGTCTTTCAGTATGTTAGGGAAATGTTCTTCCAGCAGCTCTTTGGCTATTACTTTGTGGTTTTCTTTGATTCTTCCTGTTCTAGAACTCCAATCACCTAGAGGTTATTTCTTTTCATGTTGTCCCACACAAATCTTAGGCTTACTTCAGATTTTTTTTCATTCTTTTTTCTGCATGCTCTTCTATCTTAACAGAATTGAGAGATTTGTCTTCAAGCTCACTGATTCTGGCTTCTGTCCCTTCATTTCTACTGCTTTGCCCTTTCACTGTATTGTTCATTTTTGATATTATGCTATTGATTGTCTGGACCTCTTATGTAGGTTTTGTATTGTTTTTAATGCTATATCTATCTTATTTGATTGTTACTGTAGTGCTTTTCTGGTTTCTTACTTATTTTCCTCAATCTTTCTGTGAAAAATTTGGATGTACCTCAATATCATTCTCCTGAACTCCTTGTTGGGCAGTTCCAAAGCCTGCACTCCTTCCACTGGAAATTCTAGGTCTACTTCTTACTCGTTTGTTTAAGCTACCCTGTCTTTTTTATACACATGAGCATAAATTTTCTGTTGCTTTTTAAGCATTGTGTTGTATTTTTAGTAATTAGATGAATGTATGTTGGTGTATTCTTAAGCTCTCTCCAATTGACTCCAAGTAGATGTTGTCAGGAGATGGGCTTCTCTTTTAATTTCTCTTATTAATTTATTCAGAGTAGTTTTAGCAGGTGTTGGTTGTTTATGGTGCTCTGGTGTATACTAGCTAGTATTGGTTCTTGCCCAGATGGTGGGATTGATTGTATAGGGTGTGATTGTAGCTTGGCTGTATGACTGCAATTGCTTTCTCTGGTTGGATAAGGCAAGAAGAGAAAGATTCCCCTCCCCCCAAGATAAAAGGGGGACCAAAAAAACAGACTAGGCACTAGAGTTCAAAATAGCCACACACAAAAATCAAAGCAAAATATGAGTAAAACTTTAGAACCTCTTTATGGCCTCTTGCCTTCAAAATTGCCTTCACAATTTCAAGATGTTTCTGTTACACCTTATGATGTAACTCAAGCTTTGGGTTTTTGCCTTTTCTCCTTTTTTTTTTTTTTTCTCCTACCTCCCCTCAGTCTGTTAGGTGTTTCTCTTAGTGAAAACCAGCCCAGCGCTGGCCAAGCCCATTTTGGAAGACACTCCTGTTGCAAGCTCTTCCTGTTGACTCCTCCCCCTTCTTTGATTCTGTGCCCAGTGATCCTTGCTGTGTGCATAGTAGATCCTTCTCTGGGATATTTTCTTGGTCAGGTGGCCACTTTGGTCCCTCAGAGTGGAGGTGAGCAGACAGAAGAAAATAAAAGAACAGAAAAAGGAATGCTTACACTTTTATCTCTGCTGATACATCAGACCTCTGTGATGGAGTGCTCTCTTGACCTTGTATCTGCTCTCTGCCATTCCAAATGGCTGTGCCAGGACTCGATGGCTGCTGCAAATCAGAAGCCACCTTCCTTTCTTGCTTCTGCTCCAAATCAAGCTCCCAGTAAGCCTTTAGTCCCCTTATTTGTCTCTTTATCTGAAGTTCAGACTTCCAGGACCATTCTTTGAACCTGTTTCATCTGGTATTCCATGTTATTACTGGCGAAGGTTGCACAGCCTTTCTGTGTAGTTCTCCATCACTGAATACATTTTATGAACATGTCTCAACCTATCTCATTTGGGGTTTCCCTCTTTTTCATTGACCCTCCATATTACCTAGCATTATGTTCCTTCTCCAGGGAGTGGTCCTTCTTGATAGTATGTCCAAAGTGTGAGAGACTAAGTCTGATCATCTTGGCTTCCAAGTAGCATTCTTGCTGTACTTCTTCTAGCGTAGATTTGTTTGTTCTTCTGGCACTACATGATACTTTTAATATTCTTCTCCAACACCTTAACTCAAATGTAATAATTCATTTATTGTCATCTTTACTCAATTACATATAAATATATCAGACAGCAATAGATATCTGAACATCAATATACAACACACGGCTAGGCATTGTAGGGAAGCAGAGAAGAGACCCTAATTCCTCACCATTCTCAGTATCCATACCCTATTGCCACATAGCTTTGCAATTCTTTCTGTTTTGAGGAAAACTGTATTTCCCATCCCTTGATTCTGAGCTCAGTCATGTGATTTTCTTTAGCCAATAAACTGAAACATAAGTGAAGTAGTTAAATTCTTAGTCTGGACCCCAAGAGACCCTGTGTAGTCCTGTTTGCTATTTTACACTTAATGCTTTCATTGTGAGAAGGACATGTTTGAGGTAGCTCACTGGCTTCACTGGATGAGGGTTTTGGGTAGAAATGCCTCATCTAATCTGCTCCAGCTCTGGTGGTATAATGGATTATTCATTGGGCTGCTAACCAGAAGGTCAGCAGTTCAAATCCACCAGCCATTTCACAGGAGAAAGATGGGGCTTTCTGCTCCTGTAAAGTTTTATAGCCTTGAAAATCCTATACAAAGTTGCTATGAATCAGAACCAACTCAATGGTACACAATCACTACCACCACCAATCTGCTCCAGCTAAATTTAGCCTGGAGTAGAGCTGTGGCTGACCCACAGAGATATGAAACAGCCAATAGAGATTAACCAGATTTCAGCTACCCAGACACACGAACTTTACAATCACTAAATGGCCTGGAGTAACAGAAGACAGAGTGCCAGGACTATGAGAAAAACATAGCATGTGTGGTTAATTGCCTACTCTGCCATGAAACCAAAACTAGATGGTACTTGACTACATTTTCTGAATATTTTGATCAAGAATTCTATTGAAGAATTGTGACCAAAAAGGGGGGAATAAAGAACAGAATTTCATATTTTCATGGCCTCTAAATTTTTTAGAGCCAAGGGCAGGAGGGAAGGTGAATGAACCCCTGAAATTATTGCTATGAGATAATCTTGAAACTTTAGACCAAAAATATCTCCTGAAATGTTCTTAAGACCAAACAATAGTTTACTGTAACTAGTAAAGAATATCTTCCTTGAGCATTGTGTCAAACTGACAACAGCAACTCAAAAGATTAGAGAGGAAATTTAGACAGTGAGCTTATGTTAATGGAGCAGGAACAACTCAGAAAAAAAGGGTGAGAATGATTGTACAGCATGAAAAATATGATCAGTGTGAATAAGTTGTTCATGTAGAAATTGTTGACATTGGTTTTGTTTTACTGTATGTTCTCTCAACAACAGCAAAATAAACGTTTTAAAATAATAAATGTTATTTTAAGTCAATGAGTTTTGAGATAGTTTGTTACATAGCAGTAGCTAACTGGTACAAATACTTTATATCTTTGTTGGGAAAACAGACCTGTGCATAAGAAATGTTAATAAATGGTAGTGTAAGCACAACAGTCAAGCTCTCAGCAGCTAATCAAAAAGTTGGTGGTTCATATCCACCCAGTCACTACAATGAGAGAAAGATCTGACGATCTGCACCTGTAAAAAGTACAACCAAGAAAATCCTATGAGATAATTCTATTCTGTCACATAGAATCACTATGAGTTAGAATTGACATGATAGCACCCAACAGCAACATTAAATAGTATGGATTAAATGCTATCTTGGTGGCATAAAGAGTAAGCACTATACATTTCTAGAATTATTATTAGGAAAAGGTAACTATATAATTATAGGAAAACATGGCCTGAAGATTTATAAAAAATGGGTAAGTACAGAAAATGAGTAGAACAGCTCAGATTTTACATGTTAAATCCTTATAAGATGTAAGTAGGAAGAAAAAAGGTAGTTTTGAGTAACAGTAATCTAGCTGAAATGGGAGATTTGTGTAGAAAAGACTAAATTAGATACTGAAACTGTTAGAATTCTTACTTCATAAACAATAGACCCACTGTAGAGGTGATTGATTGTGGCACAACGTTGTGAATGTATTAAATGCCACTAAATTGTACACTTCAGAATGGTTAGTTTTATGTTATGTTAATGTTACCTCAACCATAACAAACAGGGACCTACTGAAGTTATGATGTATTCAAAAACTATTCAAGAGATTTATCTAGTGATCAAGCAGATAGGTTTAGAAAGAAAAAGACTGAAAGCAAAGAGACTGATTCATTTAGAAACTGCTATAATATTTTACAGAGTTCTGGTGTGGTGCTGTAGGATAAGCACTCAACCTCAAGGTTGGTTTGAACTGCAAGGTCAGTGGTTCAAACTCACTAGCCTCTACTTGGAAACTCTACACAGGGTTGCTATGAGATGGAACTGACTCAACAGCACATAATAACAATAACATAATATTCTAAGGATAGTGGCCTGGTGTGGCATGGTTAGAAAACACCCAACTGTAAGGTTAGTTTGAACTGTGGTTCAAACTTACCAGCCTCTCCTTGGAAACCCTATACAAGGTTGCTATGAGTCAGAACCAACTAGACGACAGTTAACAACATAATATTCTAAACATAATAAAAGCGCTAATATGGGCATGGAGTCTTAGTGTGGCATTGCAGGATAATGCACTGGACCACAGTCAGTTTGAATCACAAGATCGACAGTTCAGACTCTCCAGCCATTCCTCGAAACTCAGTGCAGAGTTTCTATAAAGGAGAACAGACTCAATGACACTTAACAATAACAACAACAATATGAACATACAGTAATGAGTGTGGAATGGCTAGTAATAAGGTCATCTGAAAGCTAAAATGGCAGAACCAGGTAACCAACTGGACCTGAAGCACAAAAGAAAGGATAACAACCACCCCTCAGAATCTGTAATGTCTGGGTTATCTGCTTAGAATCTAGGACATCACACCAAGTAGTATAAGAATATTTGGGAAATAATATTTTTTCACAAAAGGTTGTAAGATAGATCAACAGCTCACATAATATCAGTAAGCTCATTTACTCATTTAGCAAATATTTACTGAGCACATACATACTCTGTGCCAAGCATTAATATTAGCCTAGAAGGTAGAGCAGTGAACAAAACAGAAATTCCTTCCTATAATTGCATTCTATCAGGGAGAGATAAACAATAAGCAAGATGAAGGAGTAAATTACGTAGTACAAGGGTAAGTAAAAAAGTATTGCTACTCAGGTTCCAGTTCATACATGCACAGGTATTCCAAACCGAACATATTTAAACATGCCTCTGATCAGTGAATGGCTACATAAAAGTTCTCTCAGTAATATGCTTGTCTATTGGAATAATTCAAGGGAAATATGATGGTGGTCTAAACTAATATGGTGTTGTTAAGTGCTGTCTAGTTGGTTGTCGCTCACAGCAACTCTGTATAGGGTTTTTGAGGCTGTGAATCTTTGTAGAAAAGAAAGTCTCATCTTTCTGCCACAGAGTAACTGGTAGGCGCTAACTGCCAACCTTGTAGTTTGCTGTCCAGTTCTTATTCTACAGAGTCACCACGCTCTCTAGATTAGTGTAGATATAGTAAAGGTAGTGAAAAGTGGTAGGATTCTGTATAAATACTGTGCTTAAACCCACTAACTGCTCCTCTGAAACCCTATACATGGTCACTATAAGACGGAATTGACTTGACAGCACTTAACAACAAAAACATACTGAGGGTTGATATATTCCCACTCTTGGAAAGGGCAGAGGCTTCCAGGAAAACTCTTTAGTATTACTACGATTCATGTGGTTCCACTATTGCTTTCTTACTTCTCTGTTTACGTCACCCTGTTATTTCATTTAGATAGCATCTTACTGTTAACTCTACCTCCAGTCAACGAGAGGCATTAAACTATTATCTCTCTTTTACAAACAATAATGTAACAATATAGTAAGTCAAACCAAAAGTGGGAAACAGTCTAGGCCAACAAAAGTTGTCTTTTGACTCCATTACAAAATTTCTGATCCCATCAAAGGAGCTATAAGTAGCCTGTTCCACCAGTCTTATTACTCACATAGCCCAGGAAATACCTGAGATCATCCCTACAAATGAAATTTGATTACAGGGCATTTTCTACGTCCTGAATTGTTCCAGAAAAAATAGAAAACCATGAGGAAAACACTGAAAATTTTGTAATCACAGCAGAAAGTAGTCTTGAATATGAAAAGGAACTTAAGGGATATATCCAATTCTTTTACTAAATAAATATAATAGCAAATTAGATTTAACATTTGAAATTATAAATAGCCTGAAGTTTCACAATGGGATCTTATGACAACTAGAAAGTGACAATAAAATTACCCAGTGAGTAACACTACTTCCACAACACCCAAAAGACTGTTCACCAACTAGTGCTGTGAGAATGAGGACAACAAAATTACCAGAAAGAGTCTATGTAAGTACCAGTCTGAAACTCAAAAGAAAGAAGTAATACTAATAGCCACTCAAACAAGGATGCTGTCCTAAAATGTCAGTTTGGTGAGCATTCCTACAGCAATTTCCCAGGCTATTTCATTAATTGCACTACTATATATTGGCCACATGGGGAAACCAGCATACTAGATATCCAAAGTAAATTCTTGTGTTTTTCCTAATCTAAGATCCCATGAGGCACTGTTCAATGTCTCACAAGGTTAGTGCAAATAAAGGCATAGCCCAACCATTTATAAAGGTGGCCACATTCAGAGGAATTTACAAATCACATACTGTAGTTTGGCCTGTTGCACTGCTCTTCCAAACCTCTTCAAAAATAAACTTTAATGGCAGGGTATAAGATTAACATACAAAAATCAATTGGATTTCTCTATAGCAACAGCAATAGCGATGAAAAGGACATTAGGAAAGAAATACCATTTACAATAGCCACACAAAGGATGAAATACTTAGGAATAAACATAACCAGAGAAACAAAAGACTTATACAAAGAAAACTACAAAGCACTACTACAAGAAACCAAAAGAGACCTACAGAAGTGGAAAAACATACCATGTTCCTGGATAGGAAGACTCAACATTGTGAAAATGTCAAT
>NW_006408625.1:7032468-7036402 GCF_000296735.1 Chrysochloris asiatica
GTCTGATTGTGAGGGTTGAAAATCTAAAGATGGACATTTTGTAGCAAAGAGGGGAGTGATTAACTTATCAGTCTAGGAGTGGAGGACCCTGGGACTATCAATGGAGAAGAGCGAAGAGCGGAATCCTACCCAGAGAGGCAGTGAAGCCTGGGATGGAGGCAGAGAAGACAACGTCAATAGATGGTGGGCCTGGTGGCTCGGGATCAGGAGATGGAAAGGGGCTGAGGACTGTGGTAGTGTGTGTGTGTGGGTGGCTATAGGCTTACAGAGTACACCCCTTGGTTGGGTGAGGATGCATGGACAGGATGAAATGATGGATGATGGAATGAATGTAAAGCTGATGTTCTCCCATGTAGACTATCACACAATTCACAATAAAACATTAATAAATAAATAAAATAAACTTTAAAATTTCAGTTCCACACCTTCTGCTCTTCATGCTTCAGATCAGCTTTCCTCTAATAATTCTCAATACATGTGTCTAACCCTGGTCACTCTGCTAAGCTCAAGTCCTACATCTCAAACTGTGCTATGGTTATTTCAGCCACCGTTTCAAACCTATCATTTCTATAAAGTCAATTAATTTTTCCTTATATACCATTGTCTTCCCAAATCTTCTCATCTTTCTCAATAATAAGCACTAATATTATCTAGCACTTATCATATACCAGGATTTACATGAAATAACTTACTTAATATTTAAAATAAAAAAAGAGGTTCAACATCTTATTTAAAGTCATATAACTAAAAGCAAGTTAGAGCTGGGATTTGGATCCAGGCAGACTAGTTCTGGAGCTCTGGTAGCGTAATGGTTACAAGTTGGGCTGCTAACCTAAAGGTCAGCAGTTCAAAACTACTATTCACTCATGTGAGAAAGCTAAGGCTTTCTGCTCCCGTAAAGATTTACAGCCTTGGAAACCCTATGTGGGATCACTATGAATCAGAACAAATTCCACGGCATACCACCACCATCACCAGACTAGTTCCAGAGCCCATGATCTAGAAATAACCAGAGCACAGTTTGAGATGTAGGATTGAGCTCAGTATAGTGACCAGGGCTAGACACTTGTATTGAGAATTAGAGGAAAGCTGATCTGAAGCATGAACATAATTTTGGGGGCAATGAAAGTGACTTGACATGTCTAATTTCATGTCAGAATTAAAGCTAACATCTTTAAATACTAGATTGCTTGCTTACTGTGGGAAAGCAATTCCTTTTCAATTTTGGTTTTAGTTGTTTAGGTCTGCATATAAAGAACAAAAGGTAGTTTTTCAATATTGCCTGTGGAATGTGTTTTTGAAGGATTGATTCTAAAACCTTTGTACTGTTGTTGTTGTTGCTGTTAAGTAAGTTGATGAGCTTGAACCACTGACCTTGCAGTTCAAACGACTTTGCAGTCTGATGCATTACCCCACAGCGCCACACCAGAACTCCAGAACAAACCTTTGTATATTTGATAGTATTTCTAACTTTCATTCCTTTACTGTTGCAGTTAATGTTCATGTTCTGCTATGCAATCATTTATATGCATGTTTCTTTAATTTTTTTTTTTTTTTTTTTTAGATTTTCCTGGATGTATAGTTTAAACAAACAAACAAAAGTCATTTAACTACTGTAGCAGTAGTTTGCAGTTCTAGCAAAGAGGAAAGTTGTAGGGTTAAACTTTGTATTATCTTTCTTATAGAAGCTTCTAAAAAGATATTTTTATATGTTCTTTTTAACACATATTGTGTACAACCTTTAAAACATCAATGTTTGGATCAAAACAAGACCCAGCTTATTTTCTGATTGCTTTAAATTAAGCAAACATCCTATAATAGAACCAAAATGAAGGGGAAAAAAAATACCTTATGATCCAACAATTCCTCAACTTGTCATATATACACAAGATATACAAGCCAGAACACAAGTAGATATATGCACACCAATATTAATCACAGCACTATTCACAATGGCAAAAAATATGGAGACAGCCCATCAACGGAAGAATGGATAAACAAACTTTGGTACATACACACAATGGAATACTATGCTACCTTGAATAATAATAATGTAGCTGCAAAACACTTCATAACATGGATGAAACTTGAGGACATAATTCTCAGTGAAATTAGGCACAAAAGGACAAATATTGCCTAAGACCATTATTGTAAAAGCCTAAGAAAAGATTTCCGTACTAATAGAATAATTCTTTGAGGGTTACCAGGGGTGAAAGGGAGGGCTTGTAGGCTCACTGGTGACCACCCTGGTCAGCTTGTGAGTGGAAGTGGGGAAAATGGGGCAATGACAACATGGGCTGAGTGTAGCCATGTTCCATAGACACCTGATGACCTTGAGATGAGAGAAGAGGATGGGCTGGCTGGTTTGAACTTCAGGGAGACATGTGAACTTCTGAGTCCAAGAACACTGACCTAACCACTGTGTTAAGAGTGAAGCGGCCAGCTGGTCTGAAGTAGGGGGAGGCATATAGGAACTCCCAAACTTGAAGATTGTACCCATTTGACCTAGCTTGGATGGCTTGCTGACCAGAACTCAATCAGATGAAGATTAAATTTGATACAGGGAGCAAGTGTAATCTGCTGCAACTTAATGGACTGTATGTTTGCTTATGGAGTTGCACAAAATTCAAACTGAAAGGTTTAGGGTTCTTCACATCAAGGATCAAGCTTGCCTCCTCAGTACACTGGGTTGATAGGGACGGGCAACTTACACTTCAGCTATCAAAATTAGGGAGCTAGACAGGGAAGACCTAGGAGAGAAGGTATTAGTGATGACGAGCCCAGCTATGACCTAGATTTGTTTTGTATACCTAATCATGACGCAGAGAATTTGGAGAAGGTGTTCATTCCTCATGGATTAATTATGGGCAGAACTGAGCAGCTTGCTTGAGATGTGATGAAAGAGATGGGAGGATATCACATTGTAGCCCTCTGTGTGCTCAAGGGGGGCTATAAGTTCTTTGCTGACCTGCTGGATGATACCAGGGCACTAAACAGAAATAGTGACAGATCTATTCCTATGACTGTAGATTTCAATAGACTGAAGAGCAACTGTAATGACCAGTCAACTGTGGACATCAAAGAAATAGATGGAGATGATCTCTCAACTTTGACTGGAAAGAATTTCCTAATTGTTGAAGATATAATTGACACTGGAAAAACAATGCAGACCCTGCTTTCCTTAGTCAGGCAGTATAATCCAAAGATGGTCAAGGTTGCAAGCTTCCTGGTGAAAAGGACTCTTTGAAGTGTTGGCTATAGACCAGACTTTGTTGGCTTCAAAATTCCAGACAAGTTTGTTGTGGGATATGCCCTTGACTATGAATACTTCAGGGATTTGAATCATGTGTGTGTCATTAGTGAAACCAGAAAAGCAAAGTACAAAGCCTAAGACAAGAGTTCAAGTTGAGTGCCAGAGTCTAGAAACGTCTGGAGTCCCAGTGACCTCACAAGTAAACTTATCAAATCTTCTAGTGGCCATCTGCTGTAGTCACGCTTCTTGCATGCACCTTCTCCAAATTGTCTGTTTTGTACGTTAGAAATCTCCATTGCAGTTCAGAACTCTTTATTTGCACTATAATCCCAGAAGCTATTGGTTCTCTCTGGATGGGTTGGGGTTTGACTTGTGAATGAAGAGTCTCTGAAAGCAAGCCACTAATGAAAGGAAATAATTGAAGTTGTGTCTGTATGAAACATTGAAAGAGAAGATACATTAGTTTTGTTAATTGGTATTTTAATTTTTCATATATTCACATATGACCAGAAGTGATTGGATCCTGTTCATTGTGTGTTGCTGAGAAGCACTGAGTTTTCCTATCAGTGGCAGTGCTGAAGAGGTTTGACTGTGTCCCGGATCCAGTGTTCTGGACTGATGCTAGTGGTGTTTCCGTTGTATTAACTGAGTTGATCCACTTGTTCAGGTGAACCTTTGCCA
>NW_006408625.1:7036597-7037670 GCF_000296735.1 Chrysochloris asiatica
TTCAGCACACAGTCACTCTCCCTGTCTGGATCTAAAGTCCCCAGCTGCTCCATCTCTCCCGTCATCGTTTCTGCTTCCATCTCAGGCATCACTGCCTCTCTGGGTAGGGTCCCGCTCTCCTCTCTTCTCCGTTGATGGTCCTAGGGACCTCTGCTCCTACACTGGAAAGTTAATCACTCCCTTTCTTGCTATAAAACATCTACCTTTACAAAATAAATGAATTAAAAAAAAAAACAAAAAAAAACTAGGGGGCTATAAAGGCATGAAAGTGATTGGCTTACAACCTTTCATGTGGGTGCTTAATGTCAGAACAACGCAGGTAAGCTAGAATCCACACTGAATAGCTATCCTTTTGTCCAGATGCATCTGGTGGTGATGGGGATATGATTTTATGATTTCAAGTGTGAGTAATTGCTATCAGGACTAATGGCAATTGTCACAACTGATAAGGTAGAAGAGGTGTAACTAAAAGGGGAGAACAGTTCATCTGTCATTTTAGGAAAGAGGGCCTTAAGATCATCAAAAGGGAAGAGTATGAGAGGAGCAAGGGATCCTAACCAGAAAAGTGGTGACAACAGAGATGGTAGCAGAGTTCATGGCATAGAAAGATAGAGCAGCAGAGGACTACAGGCCCATGGACTGAGAAAGGCAGTGTGCCTGCAGGCCGTTGGCTAACTTGAAAAATGTGCCCTTTGGACATTGAAACAATTATATATTTTCAATGTGGTGTGTGTACATACAAAAAAAGGTAATACAGGTAAATACTGTTAACGGATGGTGCAGGAGGGGATTGTAATCATTGCAATGATATGTTGAATGTAAAGCTGATTGATTATCTATCCTGCAAACCTTTACTCAATTCACAATATAAGTTTAAAAAATTATATATGAATTTACTAGAATATACGGAGTCCTAGTGTGGCACTGTAACATAAATACTGGACTTCTAACATCAAGGTTGGTGGTTCCAAATCACCATCCTCTCCTTGGAAATCCTATACAGGGTCTCTATGAGTTGGAACCACCATCCTCTCCTTGGAAATCCTATACAGGGTCTCTATGAGTTGGAACCA
>NW_006408625.1:7038180-7039418 GCF_000296735.1 Chrysochloris asiatica
AACTTTGAACCACAAGTTCAGCAGTTCAAATCCACCAGCTGCTCCTTGGAAACCCTATACAGAATCCCTATGAGTCAGAATTGACTCAACAGCACTTAGCAACAATAACATATATATGAGCCAAACATATCTGCTTATTTCTTGACTGTAGAATTGTACATATGTTTGCTTCTTTTTTGCTTACCTTTTTAATATTTCTTCAATGAACATGTTTGTTGTTGTTATATGCCGTGGAGTTGGTTCCGACTCATAGCGACCCTGTATAGGGTTTCCGAGGCTGTAAATCTTTATGGGAGCAGAATGTCTCATCTTTCTCCCATGGAGCAGCTGGTAGTGTCGAACTGCTGACCTTAAGGTTTGCAGCCCGATTCATAACCACTATGCTACCAGTGGTTATTTGACTTTTAAATAAACATTAGTCAATTCTTTAAAAGATTTAATTGTTGTATCATTAAATGTCCACCAATCATCCATCAGTTTGTTGTACTGTGGTGGCTTACATGTTGCTGTGATGCAGAAAGCTATGCCACCAGTATTCCAAATACCAACAAAGTCATGCATGGTGGAAAGGTTTCAACTGAGCCTCAAGACTAAGACAAAGTAGGAAGAAGTAGAGGATATTATTTCTGAAAGTTTAGCCACTAAAAACCTATGAGTAGTAGTGGAAAACTGTCAGATAGCACCAGAATATTGAATATTCAAACATTATGAATAACACCAGAATAAGGTTGGCAGTTCGAAACTACCAGCTGTTCCGCAGGTGAAAGATGAGACTTTCTGCTCCCGTAAAGATTTGAAGAATGGATAGGAAAATAAAGATCCTTCAATATGCTGTCTATGTTGTTGTTGTTGTCATGTGCCATCGAGTCGGTACCGACTCATAGCAACATTATGCACAGCAGAACAAAATACTGCCCGATCCTGGGAAACCTCACTATTGTTGCCATGCTTGAGTCCATCGATGCTGCCACTTGGGCAGTCCATCTCGTTGGGGGTCTTCCTCTTTTTCTCTGACGCTCCACCTTACCTAACATGATATCCTTCTCCAGTGAGTGGTCTCTCCTGACAATATGTCCAAAGTATGAGAGGCGAAATTTGGCGTTCCTGGCCTCCAAGGAGCACTCTGACTGCACGTCTTACAACACGAATCTGTTGGTTCTTTTGGCAGCCCATGGCACTTTCAATATCCTCCTCCAACAAAAGCATCTATTGGTCTTCCTTATTTACTGTCCAGCTTT
>NW_006408625.1:7062859-7081539 GCF_000296735.1 Chrysochloris asiatica
AGGACATTATGCTGAGTGAAATTAGTCAGTCACAAAAAGAGAAATACTGCATAGGACCACTACTGTAAAAGACTAAGAAAAAGAAATTATACTAAAAGGGGGTAGGGGGAAGTCTTTGTTGGTTGTTGGGAAGTTGGTGATGGGTGGGGGGTAGGGAGGAGGCGGAGCGTAGGGTGGGGAATGGACACAGGAGAGCTTGGGTGCTAGGGAGGGAGGCAATATACAGGGAGGGTGAGGAAAGTGGAGAAACGGGGCAGATGGGAGAACAATTGGGCATGTTTGGGAGGGTTAAAAGGGAGAGAGATAAAGGACGATATATGCACAGCCTTGGAACGGCAGGGCTCTGAGATACAGGGATTGAGTCATGGTTGGAATGGGGGGTGGATCATGTTAAGATGCTTGACTGTTTTTTGTTTGTTTTAATCTTGGTTTCCCTTGCATTATAATATGGAGTAGACCCTAGAAAAGGAGAGAAAGGAATAGTCAGAAACACCACACTAGAAGGCTTGTAAGTCCGTCTTCTGCCTATGACTGATTGGAATACCTAAATTGGGTCTACAGTGTACCCAGTGAATGAGGCTTCTTGTGGAGCCTTTGCAATACATAAAACTATAGGTAGAAACCGGAACCACATGCAGATCTCCAAAGATGAAAAATCTCCACTTGAAAGGATGAGCAGACCAGCCTGGAATGGCTAGAAGAATAAAAGATACCTCTTGAAAGAAAGACCTCCAGGGAAAATGGAGGCAGATGGGCTGTTACTACAAGAACAAACAAATCGCTTCCCTAGAAAACATCAAGGCAAGTGGCCAGGTCCTCTCAATGCAAACCCCCTTCCAAGACTAAGACTCAACGGAAATGCAAGCTCTGATTGGTGACCATACACATCACCGTTGGGGGGAAGTGGGGTAAAAGCAATGAAATGGCAAGCCAAGCCCTACAATGTTCAGAGGACTTCTGTGGACCCAGTTGGGGACCTGGTTAGCAAGCAGTGTGAAGAGGCCTAGGGACACTTGGGCCCAGAGACAGTGGTGTGGCCACGGGGGACTCGAGAGGAGAGTGGAGCTACCAGCTGACTGGAAGAGAGGACATATGCACAGGAGCGCCCACACTTACAGATGATACCCACATGACCTGGACCGGATGACTGGATGATTGGAGCTCAACCAGGAGAGGAAAGAAGAGAAAAAAAAGAGTGAGCTGATACAGTCTGATGAACTTGACCTATACCTATGGAGCAGCAACTCAAAAGAGGGAACAAATCCTCACAGCAAGAAACATTTACACACACACACACCCCACACACACAGAGAGAGTGGATGGAGAAGGGCAGCTTGGACATTGGATACTCAAATGGGGAGGCGGGGACTACAAAGGCAAGAAGTGACTGGCTTACACGCTTTCAAGAGGGAACCTGGTTCTAGGGAGCATGGCAGAAGGCAGAATCTCCAGAAGGTACTATTCAATCTGTCTGGGCGGAGCTGATGAAAGGAGATACAGATGGGTAACTCGTGATACTGTAGTGAATAATGCTTATCAGGACGGATTATGAGGGTTGGAAATGCAAAGGTAGAAGTTTTGTAACAAGGAAGGGAGTGATTGATTCTCCAGGATAGGAGCGGAGGCCTCTGGGACCATCAAGGGAGAAGAGCCGAGAGCGGGACCCTACCCAGAGAAACAGAGATGCCTGAGATGGAGACAGAGATGATGACGTGAAGTAATGAAACGACTGGGGACTTTGGACCCAGAGAGGGAAAGGGACTGTGGGCTGAAAACTGGGGGAGGAGTGGGAAGTGTAGGGAGCGGGTTTCTGGGATATACCCTTTGGGTGGTTGAGGATGCATGGAGGTGATTGGAACCATGGCAGTGAGATGACATACGATGGAATGAATGTAAAGCTAAAGTTCTCCCATGTAAACTATCATATAATTCACAATAAAACATTTAAAAAAAAGAAAAAACTTATAGTGGTGGAAACCTTCTGGACCGTTGTACTCTGTCATATTTGGTTGCTGTGAGTTAGAATCAAGTAGATGACAGTGAGATTTTTGTCTAATATTGCCAATATTTTCTGCACCTAACTGGAAACATCCAAGTCTTAAGACCTAGCCTGACTTAGGAGGCTCTAGAGTCACCTTTAGGTTTTACTGTATTTATAAATGTTATAAACAACACTCAATTGAAAAGTTGTATATTACCCTAACAACAAGATAGGCATACAATGTGCCATTTCCTTCATTTGAATGTGAGGAGTGATAGGATATAGTAGGAATCCTACCTGCTCAGAAGTCTTATGAAAGGATGGAGGGAAGGAAAAAGACATGACAGTGTATGTGTGTGTTGAAGTTCTGTGTGAGTAAAAGGAGAAAAGTAATAAAGGGGAACTATCATGTAGAACATGCTTTTGATCAAATATTAAAGTTCTGGTGTGGCATTGTAGGATAAGCACTGGACTGCTAACCACAAGTGGTTCAAACCTACCCCAATCACTCCTTGGAAACCTTATACAAGGTCATTATGAGTTAGAACTGAATAGATGGCACTTGTCAACAACAACAGATTGTTAAAAGACTGAAAACTTGACATTTGGTCCCATCAGCCCTTATCTTGCAAAGTAAGTGCAAGATTAAAGAAAACAAGCAAACGATTAACACTTAGATGCTTCAGATGGAATCTTTTTTTCTATTTCCTTGAAGTCTTAGCTTAATACAGAAAATGCCTAATAGTACATTTTAAGCAGGAAGGTATGTGTTTACTCTTAACAATCAAATCTGATTTTGTTTGATGTAAAATGGGACAGGATCCCCTGACATAGACTGGTGTTGAGAACAAGAATATATAGACACAAGCAAAACAGGTCTGTGCCATTCTGTGCAAACTGCAGTTAAAACAGTAAGGAAAGTACTGTTTAACCTAATGAGTCAGCAATAATTTCATTCTATGCAAAACCATTCTTTCTATCAAGAGGTGCAACCTCACTTTTGCTTCCATGCACTTCTGCTAAAACAGAGCCTAGTCAAAGTTCAGTTTACTAAATAAATGCAAAGAGCATCCATCTATTTAAGAAGTAATAGTAAATAAAACACTGGTTTGTTGTTAGGTGCCAGCAGTCAGTTCAAACTCATAGCACAACAGAACAAAACACTGCTTGGTCCTGCACCATCCTCACTATTGTTATCATGTTTAAGCCCATTGTTGCTGCCACTATTTCAATCTTGCTCACTGAGGGTCTTCCTCTTTTACACTGACCCTCCACTTTACTAAGCATAGTATCCTTTACCTAGGGAGTGATCCCTCCTGATAACATGTCCAAAGTACATGGAATGAAGTTTTAACATCCTTGATTCTAAGGAGCATTCTTGTTGCACTTCATCCAAGACAGATTTGTTTGTTCTTCTGGTGTTTTATGGCACTTCACCAACACCATAATTCAAATTCATTAATTCTTTCTTGGTCTTCCTTATTCATTGTCCAGTTTTCACATGCAAATAAAGTGATTGAAAATACTATAGTTTGGATCAGGCACTCCTTAGTCCTCAAAATGGCACCTTTGTTCTTTAACACTTTAAAGAGGTCTTTTATAGAAGATTTGCCCAATGATCTGATCTCTTGATTGCTACCACAATAATTGTTGATAATAGATCCAAGCAGAATAAAATCCTTGACAACTTCATTATTCTCTCCACTTACTATGATGCTGTCCATTGACAGAGTTGTAAAGATTTTTGTTTTCTTTATATTGAGGTGTAATTCATACTAAAGACTGTAGTCTTTGATCTTCATCAATAAGTGTTTCCAGTCCAGTCCTCTTCATTTTCAGCAAGCAAGATTGTGCCACCTGTATACCACAGGTTATTAATAAACCTTTCTCCAATCCTAATGCCATAGTCTTCTTCATATAATCCAGTTTCTCAGATTATCTGCTCAGAATACATACTGAATAAGTATGGGGAAGGAATGCAACCTTGATTCACATTTCCTGATTTTAAACCACATAGTATCCCTTGTTCTGTTCAAAAGACTGCCTCTTGGTCTACATACAGATTCCTTATGAGCACAATTAAGTGTTCTAGAATGTCTGTTATTCACAATGTTATCCACAGTTTGTTATGATCTCCACAATAAAATGTCTTTGCATAGTCAATAAAACACAAGTAAACATCTTTCTGATACTGTGTAGTTTCAGCCAAAATCCATCTGATGTCAGCAATGATATCCCGCTTTCCATGTCCTCTTCTGAATCTGACTTGAATTTCTAGCACTCCCCATTGATGTACTGCTGCAACAATTTTTGAATAATCTTCAGCAAAATTTTACTTCCATGTGATATTAATAATGTTGGACAATGATTTCCTGCATTCTGTTGGGTTACTTTTCTTTTGAATGGGCACAAATGTGGATCTCTTCCAATATGCTCATTTCTATGTATAAATTAGTGTTTCTAGCACTGAATCAGTTTGTGAAACATTTCAATTGGTATCCCATCAGTTCTTGTGTTTAACTATGCCTCTTTTTTTCACTAATACCTTTCAGTGCTGCATGGACCTTGGGGTCACTGAGAACCCCCAAGGTGTTAAAGGGTGTTTAGCCTGACCAAAGCAAAATATAGAAGTCCTGAATGGCCATCCTGCCATCCTAATACAATAGTTTAATTAATAGTTAAACCCTACCTCAAAGACTATCTCAGGAAGTATGATTACAGGAACAGAAGAAAATCAACCATACATCTTTTATGGACACTGATAACCACTACCTGGAGAGATTATTGGTACTGGCTGGAGACAGCTTGTTTAGGATGATCAACAAGACTTTGAATAAACAGACATCAGAGAATTGCTGAAGTCCCTCAGCACCTGTACCTCATACCTGAAATTCTGAGGGAGATGAATCTGGGATATTTTCCACTACCCTGTACTCCTGAGTATCAGTAATAAACATTTTGCTCTATGTTTTGAGTCCTGTTTGTGAATATTGGCTCCATCAGTTATAAAGAAGCTTTTTCAGGTAATAACCTCTTCCTTCAATACCATTAGTTCTTGATCATAGCAATAGTAGGGCATCTACCAATTCTTTTTGGTACAGAGATTCATAGTGATCCTGGACAGGTTTTCTGAGGGCAGTTGGTGGGTTTGCACTTTTTGGTTTCCAGTCCAGTGCTTATCCTATAGTGCCACACCAGGGCTCTAAAAATCAGTTTAATTTAGAGATTTTTAAAATAAAAATTACATTATAAGAGGCATGTAGGAAAATTAGGTAATGTAGTGGTTATGAGTCAGGCTGCTAACCTCAAGGTCAGCAGTTCAAAACTACCAGTGGTTCCACGGAAGAAAGATGAGGCTTTCTTCTCCTGTAAAGATTTACAGTCTTGGAAACCCTGTATAGGGTCACTATGGGTCAGAACCGACTCAACAGCACTTAACAACAACAACAAGGAAAATTAAAATCAATTTGGAAGAAACTACATTTTAGGGAAATAACTAGGAAAAACAGTAAGCTTTCCAAGTTCTTAACTTACTAAAGGGGGGGGGGAGGTCAAAGAATTCAAAACATAGTAGTGCCAACCAATAATTAAATTTAAAAAATATATTCCTAAAATTCTTATTTATATGATGTGCCTCTTTATTGTAAACTGAACCCTTGATAGATTCTTGAGATTGGTTAAGTCAATCTTAATATTTTGTTTTTAAAAAAACTATAGTTACTGATTGTTTGTTAGAGAAAAAGACAAGCAACGAGAATCAACCCAAATTTCAAATATACCAAGAACTTAACTCACACTAATTACTCTGGAGAGCTACTGCTGTGTTAAAAAAAAATTTAATAATCTTTTAGTGACATTTTAAGGTTGTATATTTTAAGTAAATCTACTGACTTTCTCCATAGGATGAGCACTCGACTGAAAACCACAAGGTCAGTGGTTCAAGTCCACCAGCCACTCTGTGGAAGAAAGATAAGGCTATCTGCACTCACAAAAGACTTAAAGACTTGGAAACCCTACACAGGCACTTAACAACAACACCATGGACTTGCTGTTAGATTGTGAATCCCTGATTGTAATTTAAATGAAGCAGCAATGTTGTTGTTGTTAAGTGCTGTCCAGTTGGTTCCAATTCACAGCAATCCTGTATAGGATTTCCAAGAAGCAGCTGGTTAGTTTAAACTGCCAACCTTGTGGTTCAAACTGACCTTGTGTTCCAGTGTTTTATCCTGCAATGCCACACCAGGACTCTGAAGCAACAATAGTCTCCCTTAATTTTACTTTTAAATCAGATAACTTACACTAAACAAATGAAATAGTGACAATTCTGAGGCACAGCACACTAACATCTGCTACATCTTAGCCAGAAATTGCCTCCCTTCTTTATTCTATACTGGTTTTGTTTTAATTCGAAAAAAGAATTGATCCCAGAAAACATTTGAGTGCAAGGACAATGGTAAAGATGACAGACTAGGTAGAAAGGCTATGTGGCCTTTGCAGCATGGATGCAGAAAAACAGACAAGAAAAATATAGAGGATGGTTCTGGAACTCTTTGAGCTCCATAAGAAGGGATAGAAAAGTGGATTGAATGCATACTGGGAGTGAGAATTGAATAGATGTGGCAAGAGAGGAACTTACTAATTAACGGAGCAACTAACAGGACCTACTGTAGTCATTCTGAGAGTTCGTGAACAACTTTAGAGATGAGAAAACATATTCACATTGCAAAAACCTACCTATAGTATTCTCATCCCTAATATGGAGTCCTGGTGTGGTGCTGTGGGTTAAGGTGCTGGACTGCAAAATTACACAGGGTCAGTGCTTCAAGCTCACCAACTATTCCTCGGAAAACCCTATACAGGGTCATTATGAGTAGGAACTAACTCGATGGGACTTAACAACAAGAAATCCTACACTTGATAACGCTGCCCAGTGTTCCCCCACACCCCTCCCCCAATTGCTGGTGACCTTTGCACAATGGAACAGAATCACTGGCTTGTCCTGTGCCATCCTCATGCAGTTGTGGAGTAGATTATTGTGATACGTAGGGTTTTCAATTGCTGATGTTCAGGTTTCCAGGCCTTTCTTCCTACTCCTTCTTAGTCCAGGAGCTCCACTGAAACCTGTTCAGCATCATAGAAACATGCAAGTCTCCACTGACAGTGGGCTGTCCCTGTGCCTGAGGCGCACTGGCCTGAAATCTACCACCGAACCACTTATAGCCTTGAAAAGTATAGAATGTCCCCAGAGATGGAGGCAGAAATGAGGACATGGAAAGAGAGAGCAGCTGAGGACTCTAGACTCATGGAAAGAGAGGGACTGAGTGCTGACAGCCAGGAGGCAGGCTTGCAGAATGTACCATTTGGTTGTTTAAATGATTATATACTGAATGTTTCTGGGTACATGCCCTGCCCCTAAAAAAATAAAAGAAAGTGAAAACAGAGGGAATGGAAGCAAATACTGTCTAATGATGATGCACAGAAACAATCAATGTAATCAATGCAATGAAACAATGGTGTAAAGCCAATGTTCTCCCACATAAACTATCACTCAGTTCACAATAAAAACTTTAAAAAAACACACAAAAAACAAAAACCTACCTATAGTTTGCAGAGAAAAAAGTGCAATTTTTTTTTCCTTTTTTCCAACCAACATATAACACTGGGGAACGTCCCACTTTCCAGGCAATTGGAGCCACTCTGAGTTTGTGAACACTGGGAGGAGCTATATACAATAGCCTCACTAGGGCAAGCTCTGATCCAAATCTCTAAAGTTGACCCTGGCCAGGCTTGGACTGGCTCTCACTAGGAGCGGGGGGTTGCATGGACACATGGGTTACAGGAAAAAAGGGTGGGGGGAGGAAAGGAGGCAGGTGGTCTGTGTGGGCTCACTAGACATAATGTGGTCATTTTGAAAATTTTCAGGTGGTTGTGAAGGTGAATGGCCAATTAGTGGAATAGCACACTGTTTATTGGCAGAAAGAGCCACTGACATTCATTTTTTACTTTGTGTGCTGCTTATGTTTGTTTGTTTTCCTTCTTCTTGCATTACATGGCAGGAGACAGCAACAGTGGCCATAGCCAAGCAACAACTGTACCCTCTACTGCCCTACCAATTGGACAAAAACCAATACCAGCTGCTATGCACCACAACAGTGACTGCAATCAACATTTGGTAAATATACTCTGAATTGAACTGTATGAATAGTAACCAGAGAAGCTCATCTCCTGATCACACTTACCAGGAGGCAACATACATTCTTCAACTTAATACAAATACAACAACACCACAATGCCTTGAAAGTAGCAGAAAATTTCTGTTCACATGAAGAAACAAGACAGAGTCACTCAAAAAATGGTCAAAAGACACAGCTAGAAAATGCTTTTGAGAAAGAAGAGGCACTAGAACTACCTGAAAAAACAATTCAGGAGAATGGTACATCCAAACATTTCACTGAAAGATTGAGGAAAACAAGGAAGGATTCAGAAAAGTGTTACCAGAAAAAACAAACAAAGTAGATAAAGCAATGGAGACAATACAAAACCTCCAAACATATCCAGAAGACCAATACTAAGATAACAGAAATGGACATTACACTGAAAGACCAAAGGAATAGAATTGAATCAATGGAAGTCAGCATTACTAACCTTGAAGTTAAATCTCTCAATAGTAGTGAGATAGAAGAAAAATCAGAAAAAAAAGAATGCAAAATTGTGAAGAAATTTTCATGTCAAGTGGGACAATATGAAGAGGAATAACCTAGGGGTGATCATATTTCCAAAACAGGAAGAGAAAAAGAAAAACCATAGAAAAGAGAAAGGACAAAGAAAACCACTGAAAAGATAGTTGAAGAGCTAATAGAAGAAAATTTCTCTAACACCATGAAAGATGAGGCCATAAGTATTCAAGAAATTGAATGAACCCCAAATAGGATAAATGCCAAAAAAATATCATGAAGACATCATAATCAAACTCTCCAAAATCAAAGACAAGGAAAGAATCCTGAAAGCAGCTCATGAAAAACAATATATTACATATAAAGAAAAGTCAGTAAGATTAAATTCTGACTTCTCATCAGGAACCATGCAGATGAGAATATAATAGGGAGTAATATACAAAACTCTGAAAGAATTAAGAATCATATGCCCAGCAAAACTGTCTATCAAATTTAATGCTGAAATTAGAACATTTCCAGATTAGCAGAAATTAAAGGGCTTTGTAAAAGCCAAGCCAACTCTCCAAAATATACTAAAAGGACATCTTTGGACTAAGAACTAACAAGAGCAGACAACAACCAGAGATTTACATACATGACAAAACTACTCAGATTCAGTCCAGTTATGGAATTGTCCAGAGTAGAACAAAATGACAAGACTGAAAATAGGAAATCTGATATGTCAGTCTATGATCAAGACAACTACAAAGCAAAGGGAGGGAAAAGTACAGTTACAGAGATTCAGGCAGTGAGGAGGTCAGGTGGACCTGATGTGCTCCAAATGGGAAAGAAATTAATAAAGTAATGGGTAACCTGAAAGAAATGTAATATACCTTCACTTGAAATCAAGGAAAAGGAAAGCTCATGAAAATGTAAACATTAAAACTATGAGTAAATTGACAAGTAAAAGCACAAAAAGTGAACTCAGCACAGAAAAACATGCAAAACAAAGAAACCAGCATAACTACAAAAAAAAAAAGAAACACACACACACAAAATATCAAAATGATTGTAATCAATTATTTATACCTATAGACAATTACACTGAACATCAATAGATTAAATGAACTAGCCAAGAGACAAATAGTAGCAAAATGGATAAGGAAACAGGATCTTTCAATATTCTATGTACAACAGACATACCTTACACCCAAAGACAAAGATAAATTAAAATTTAAATTATAGAAAAATAATCAAGCTAATTGCAATAAAAAGGAGCAGGAGTGGCAATATTAATGTCTGATAAAGATAAACTTTAAAGCAAAAACCAGCATAAGAGACAAAGGAGAACATCATATCATGATTAAAGGGCCAATTGAACAAGAGGACATAGCTATAATTGATGTTCCCAATGAAAAAGTCTCAAAAATATAAATCACACAAGAATAGAATTGAAGAAAGAAATAGACAACTCTACAATTATAGTAGGAGATTTTAATTCATCACTGTGAAAAAGACAGAACAACCAGAAAGCAACTCAACAAAGACACAGAGAAACTAAACAACACAATCAACCAACTTGACCTCATAGATTTGTACAGAGTATTCAACCCCAACACATTCTTTTCCAGTACACATGGAACATTCTTCAGAACAGACCATGTGTTAGGTTACAAAGCAAGTCTCAATAAATTTAAAAACAACAAAATACTACGAAGCAATCTCTTGGATCACAATGATATAAAATTAGATATCAAAAATAGGAAGACCAAGGAAATAAAGTCAAAGACATGAAGACCGAATAACACCCTGCCTAAAAGCTACCGGGTAGTAGAAGAAATAAAACGTGAACTCACAAAATTCCTAGAAACAAATAAGAATGAAAACACAATATACCAAAATCTTTGGGACACAGTGAAAGCAGTGCTGAGAGGACAATTTATAGCAATAAACATACATATCCAAAAAGAAGAAAGAATCAAAATTAACATTAACACAGTATCTCCAACAGTTTAGGAAAAGACCAGTAAAGTAAGACTTTAGTCACCAGAAGAAAATAAATAATAAAGACTATAGCATAAATAAATGAATTATAAAACAGAAAAATAATAGAAAGAATCAGAAAGACAAGAAACTGATTTTTTGAAAAGATTAATAAAAGCAAGAAACCACTGGCAAATCTAACAAAAGACAAGAAAGAGAAGATGCAAATAACATGCATAAGAAACCATATGGTGATGTCACAACAGAACCAACAGAAACAAAAAGGATAATAACAGAATACTATGAAGAGTTGTACTTCAATGAATTTGAAAATCTAGAGGAAATGGCTACATATTTAGAAAAACATGACCCACTTAAACGAATACAGAGTGAAGTAGAAAACTTGAACAGACCTGTAACAAATGACAAAATCGATCAGGTCACCAAAAAACACCTGATAAAATACGCCCAGGCCCAGATGGCTTTACTGGTGAATATTACCAAACATTCAGAGAAGAGCTAACACTGATTTTGCTTATACTATTCCACAACCGACTCAATGGTACTTAACAACAACAATAACAACAATTCCAGAATATAGAAAAGGATGGAAAACTTCCAAATATATTTTACAAAATGAGCTTAATTCTCAAACCCAGACCAAGCAAGGACATCACTAAAAAATTAAAACTATAAACCAATATCCCTCATTCTCAACAAAATCTTAGCCAAGAGAATACAACAACATATTAAAAAAAACAAAAACAAAAAAAACTACATCATGACCAAGTGGGATTCATACCAGGGATGCAAGGATGAGTCAATACTAGAAAAAGAATAAAATAATCCACCATATAAATAAAAAAAGGAAAACTCCACACATGATCATATACATTGATGCAAAAAAGGCATTCGACAAAATCCAGCATCTATTCTTGATTAAAATACTCAACAAAGTAAGAATTGAAGGGCAATTTCTTGAGGTAATTAAGACCAACAACCAACATAATTCTCAGCATATACAAAATTCTGAAGGAAAAAAACTGCTAATCAAGAATCATATAACCAACAAAACTGTCCCTCAAATGCCAGGGCAAAATTAGAATGCTTACAGATAAATAGAAATTAAAGGGATTTGTAAAGACCAAACCAACTTTATTAAAAAAAAAATACTAAAGGTAGTCCTTTGTACTGAGAACCAACAATAGCAGACAACAATCATATATTGACATACATGGCAGCACCACCTAGAAGTCAATACAGGTATAGAAGTATCCAGAGTAAAAGAAAACTACAAGGCTGAATATAGGGAATTGGAGATATCAATCTATAATGAAGACAACTACAGAGCAAACAGACAAGAATACAGTTATAGAATACCAAACAGTGAGGAAGTCAATCAGATTTCAAGATAAAACAGGCTGTTTTAATTTGGGGAAAGAATTAATAAGTTTCAGTATATTCTCAAAGAAACATAATATGCCTTCACTTCAAATCAAGAAAAGGAAAACACAAAATTCAAAACATATCACATAAATAAATACATCATAACCAAGTGCGATTCATACTGGGATACAAGGATGGTTCAATATTAGAAAAACAATCAATGGAAAAGAACCACATAATCATATGTATTGATGCAGAAAAGGCATTTGAAAAAATCCAAAATCCAGTCTTGATACAAAAAACACTCAACAAAGTAGGAATTTAAGGGAAATTCCTCAACATAATTAAGAGTATATATATAAAACCAACAGTCAACATCACTGTCAATGGAGAGAAACTTAAAGCATTCCCTTTGTGAACAAGAACAAGACAAGGATGCACTTTATCACCACTCCTATTCAATATTGTGTTGGTGTCTTAGCCAGAGATATAAAGCAAGAAAGGGAAATTAAAGACATTCAAATTGGCAAGGAAGGAGTAAAACTCTCTATTTGCAGATGATTATTATAATCCTTTATATAGAAAATCCCAAAGACTCATCAAGAAAATTATTGGAATTCACTGGAAGATTCAGTTAAGTAACAGGGTACAATATCAATATCCAAAAATCAGTTAAATTCTACTATATGAATAAAGACAGCCCAGAAAAGGAAATTAGAAAAACAATACCATTTACAATAGCCATCCAAAGGATGAAATATTTAGAATATATCTAACAAGAGAAACAAAAGACCTACACAAAGAAAACTACAAAATACTACTACAAGAAAAAAAAAAAAGTACAGAAATGGAAGACTACACAAAGAAAACTACAAAATACTACTACAAGGAAAAAAAAAAAAAGTACAGAAATGGAAGACTATACCATGATCATGGATAGGACGACTTAATATTGTGAAAATGTCAATACTTCATAAAGCACTCTACAGATATAATGCAGTCCCAATCCAGATTCCAACAACATTCTTTAAAGAGATGGAAACTATGATTACAAACTTTATATAGAAGCAAAAGTGTCCTCAGATAAGCAAAGCACTGCTTAAGAAGAAGAACAAAGTTGGAGGCCTCTCCCTGATTTCAAAATTTACTACCTGGTCACAGTGGTCAAAACAGCCTGGTACTGGTACAATGAAAGATAAAGATCAATGGAACAGAATTGAGAACCCAGAATTGAGAATCCATCCACATACAATCAACTAATCTTTGACAAAGTGCCAAAACACATTAAATGAAGAAAATATAATCTCTGTAGCAAATGGTGCTAGCAAAAAGGGAAATTGATTTTCAAAAGAATGAAATGAAACTGGTATCTCATACCATATACAAAAACTCAACATGGATTAAAGATTCACAACTGTAAAGATCATCTATGTAAAAATGAGGACAAACTTAGGGGCTATAATACATGGTATACATACAGTATCAAACATTGCAAAAACACACACACAAACAGTAGAAGACAAACTCAATAAATGACCAGGACTTCCTAAAATTTAAAAATGTAAGTGCATCAAAAGATCTCACCAAAAGAGTAAAAATGAATTCCACTGATGAAAAAATTTTTTTTCATTGATGTATCAGACAAGGTACTGATATCTAAAATGTATTGAAAACTACAATACCTCTGCAAGAAAAAGACAACCAAATTTAAAAATGGACACAGGACATGAACAGACACTTCAACAAGGAAGACATTTCAAGCAGCTAACAAACGTATGAAGAAATGTTCATGATCATTAGTCATTAGATGCAAATCAGAACAACATTGTGATATCATCTCGCATAGCATTAATAGTGAAGTTCAAGAAAACAGTATACAACAAATGCTGGCAAGGGTGTGGAGAGACTAGGACCCTCCTATATTGCTGGTGGGACTGTAAAATGGCCCACCACTCTGGAAAATGGCATGGTGCTTCCTCAGAAAGTTGGAAATAGAAATACCTTATGACCCAGCAATCCCTCTTCTTGGTATATATACATAGAAGTAGATATATGTATACCAATGTTCACAGCAGCACTATTCACCTTAGCAAAAAGATGGACACAGCCTAAGTGCCCATCAATGGGAGAATGGATAGACAAATCTTGGTACATATACACAATGGAATACTATGCAACCTTGAAGAATAACGATGAATATGCAAATCACTGCATAACATGGATGAACCTGGAGGACATCATGCTGAGTGAAATTAGTCAATCACAAATGGACAAATATTGTATGAGATCATTATTGTAAACGCTTAATAGGGTTCCATACTCAAACATTCTTTGGTAGTTACCAGGGGTAGGAGGGTTGCTGTTAGGTGCCATTGAGGTTCCACATGCACAACAGAACAAAATACTGTCCAGTCCTGGGCTGACCTCACAATCACTACATTTGAGCCCATTGCTGTTACCACTGTGCCAATCAATACATCTCGTTGGGGGGGGGTCTTACTCTTTTTCTCCAACCCTCCACTTTATCAAACATGATATCCTTCCCCAGTGACTGGTCCCTCCTGAAAATATGCCCAAAGTGTGAGAGAAGAAGTCTGGCCATTCTGGCTTCCAAGGAACACTCTGGCTGTACTTCTCTCAACACAGATCAATTTGTTCTTTTAGCAATCCATGATACTTTCAATATTTTCCTCCAACAATATAACTCAAGTGCATCAATTCTTCTATGGTCTTCCTTATTCACTGTCCAACTTTCACATGCATATTTGTTGTTGTTGTTGTTGAGTGCCGTGGAGTCGGTTTCGACTCATAGCAACCCTGCACAGGGTTTCCGAGGCTGTAAATCTTTACGGGAGCAGAACGCCTCATCTTTCTCCCGCGGAACTGCTGGTAGTTTCGAACTGCTGACCTTGCGGTTCACAGCCCGATTCGTAACCACTACGCTACCAGAGCTCCTTTCACATGCATATTAGGTTATTGAAAATACCATGGCTTGGGTCAGGAGTACCTTAGTCCTCAAATGGACATCTCTGCTCTTCAATACTTTAAAGAGGTCTCATGCAGCAGATTTGCTCACCACCACCCCCCAAAAAAATCAAATTTCTCATTTGATTTCTTGACAGCTTCTTCCATGAGTGTTGATGGTTTGTCCAAGCTAAATGAAATCTTTGACAGCTTCAATCTTTTCTCCACTTATATGGAGATTGTCATTGGTCCAGTGGTGAGGATTCTTACTTTCTTTACATTGAGGTGCAACCCATACTGAAGGTTGTGATCTTTGATCTTCAATAGTAATTATTTTAAGTCCTCTTCACTTTCAGCAAGCAAAGTTGTATTATCTGCATATTGCAGGTTGTTAATGAGTCTTCCTCCAATCCTGATGCCACATTTTTCTTCATATAATGCAGCTTCTCAGATTATTTGTTCAGCATATAGATTGAATAAGTATGGTGAAAGAATACAACCTTGTTGCACACCTTTTCTAATTTTAAACCATTCAGTGTTCCCTTGCTCTGTTTGAACCTCTTGGTCTAGCTACAAGTTCCTCATGAGCACAATTAAGTGTTCTGGAATACTCGTAATTCACAATGTTATCCAAAACTTGTCATGATCCACACAATCAAAAGACTTTGCATAGTCAAGGGTTTTATTGCTGTAGTTAAAGAGAAAAATATTATACATATGAAAAGTCAAGATGGACACATTTTAAGTTAAATGGCAGCCTTGTTAGACATGTTTGTCCTGTTATTAAAATTTTAGCTTTATGTCAAATGAAATTTAAAAGATTGTCCATGAAGTAACTAAAACTTTTGAAAATCTCCTCATAAACAAGTAAAAAGGCACCTGCTGTACTTTAAAATATTTACAGCAATCCCAAATAGTTTAATAGTTATTATAATACATATGGCTAATATGAATACACAGTATGTCATTGACACTCTTGAAACAATGAGAATTGTCTAGTTTATGGCACACTCTCATAGTAAGTATCCTTGTGATGGAAAAGAATGATTAATTATAACTGTGCAATACTAACATGTCTACCACAGCATAAAATCCAATACCTGCAATAATATGACTATCAAATTCCCAGACAGTAATAATTTGTAACTGACCTTGTATATTCAGAAAGTTTTGAAGTGTTCTTAAAATTATTTTTAAAATATAGTTTATTTAGCACTAAATGACAACAATGAACTGAAAAATAAAACCACAACTGTTGTTGTAAAATGCCATGGAGTTGGTTCCGACCCATAGCGACCTGTATAGGGTTTCTGAGGAGTGGCTGGTAAACTTGAACCACTGACCTTACAGTTCAAACGGCTTTGCAGTCTGGCACATTAACCCACAGTACCACACGAGGACTCCAAAACCACAATAGTGGTTGGAATTCAGTATCTGGTTTAACAAAAGCTGGTTCTCAAAACACCTATAGTTTCTTAAAACATAATGGGTTTTCTTTAGTCTAAACTCAATCCAATGTTTTTCCTGCAGTATGATTAAAAGAGAGGGCTACAAGGATGAAAGGCACAGCTATAAACAATCGCCAGTTTTAAAGAACTGTGGGAATGGCAAGCAGATGTTCCTGAAATACTGGCAGAGGAGAATGAAGTCCACACAAACTTCTCTGTTAAAAATTGGCATTGATTTGCTATTTACATTAGTTTGCCAAAAAAAAAAATATTTTTTAACCTAAATGAGGTTCTGTTTCTAAGTTTAACTTAGTGACATACATACACACTTCATCTTTGCAGAATCTGAAATACTAATGACACTAATACTGAAATTCAGATAATCAAAGGTACCAAAAGAAATGACACCACGAAGCCATCATCATCAAGAACATCTGGGTAAATATTGCACACTTCTTATCATTTGTTGCTGTGATACCAACCAGCTGTAAAAGGAATCCTTATGGCTTTTTGCTGTATTGGCTATTTCAAGCAATGCTGTTTAAGTCCCATAACAATGAGTGCAGATTGTCATTGAACATGAGGCCTGGGTTTCAAAGTCTGTTTTCCTGTCTAATAGGATGCAGTAGAATTGCTCTGCAGGGCTTCAGAGACTGTAAATCTTTACAGGAGCAGGCAGCCTCATCTTTCTCCCATGGAGTAGTAATAGTAGTTCAAACCACCAACCTTGTGGTTAGCTGCCCAAAGACTAACCCACAGGGCCGCCAGAGCTCCTCTGATATATATCTTAGAAACCTTTGTGTCTCAGGAGCTATTAATCAGTAATAATAACACCAGTAGCTGTACAGACAGATATCACTATAAGAAGCATTCTCCACCGTCCAGTGGCAGGTTTCAAACAAAGAATATATTCAGTAAGTCTTTTCTCAAAATCTTTGAGATCTTCCGCCTGCTCTAGTAAGGTCATTTTGGGTGGCAGCTCTGGTCATGGCTTCAGCCTTAGCCCCAGCCCCATTCCCAGCCCCATCCGCACCACACCTACATGGCTTCCTCCCAGCCCTAAGAGCCAATTTTTGCATTATCTTTTGTAAAACTTTATTCACATAGGATAACTATGATATTGTTCTATGATTTCTGCATTCTGCTGGGTCACTTCTCTTTGGAGTGGGTACAAAAACAGATCTCTTCTAGTCAGTTGGCCAGGTTGGCATAGATTTGTAACACTCCAGCACCACATCAGTTTGCTGAAATGGGAGAGTAATTCACTGGCTAGAGTATAGAAAGTGCTAGTTTGGTGAGGGGAGGGCAATGTACAAGCATAGGGGTAAGGCAATACACAAGAAAAGGGAGGTGGCAGATGAACAATGAAGGTAGAGAAAGCTTTGGGAGAAAGCTAAATGGGATAGAGGTTAATAGTGATTTATACACAACTGTGGAACAGCAGGGTTCTGTTAGTAGATACATGGATCTAAACACAGTCTGAAAGTGTGTGTGTGTGTGGGGGAATGTGGATATAAATTTTCCCTAGCTACTATTGTTACATTTGTGTTTGACAGAAATGAAATTGGGAATTATGATTATAGAAGGCTTGTAAATCCCTCTTCAGCCATTTTCTCTCTCTCTCTCTCTCTTTCTTTTTTATTCCCAACTTAATCATCTACAGAGAACATTCCTGATTTTCGGATACTATGGTTGGAAGAGGTTTTTTTTTGTGTGTGCCCATTCCAAAGAGAGGTGACCCAACGGAATGCGGAAATCATTGGACAATCTCTTTCATATCCCATGCGAGTAAAGTTTTACTAACGGTAATACAGAAATGGCTGCAAGCATACATTGACAGAGACCTTCCAGAGGTTCAAGCCGGATTCAGAAGAGGCCATGGAATGAGGGATATCATTGTTGATGTCTGATGGATCTTGGCTGAAAGCAGAGAATATCCAAAAGATGTTTACCTGTGCTTTATTGACTATGCAAAGACTTGATTGTGTGGATCATGACAAGCTATGGCCAATATTGTGAAGTATAAGTATTCCAGAACACTTAATTGTGCTCATGAGGAATCTGTACATGGACCAAGAGGCTGTTACTCAAACAGAACATGAGAACACTGAATGGTTTAAAATTAAGAAAGGTGTGCGGCAGGGTTGTGTTCTTTAACCATACTTATTCAACTTGTATGCTGAGCAAATCATCTGAGAAGCTGGGTTCTATGAAGAAAAACATGGCATCAGGATTGGAGGAAGACTCATTAACAACTTGCAATAT
>NW_006408625.1:7081769-7084753 GCF_000296735.1 Chrysochloris asiatica
ATATTGCATTAGGCAAATCTGCTGCACAAGACCTTTTTAAAGTGTTGAAGAGCAAAGATGTCAGCTTGAGGACTAAGGTGTGCCTGACCCAAGTTCCATCCAGAACCTTCTGAGTTAGAACATTTGCATTTGAAAAGACATGCTGACCAACCCAGAACTGCTGAGAGAAGAGAAGATTCTTACTGAAAGACCTACAGAAAGCAAAAAACAAAAACAAAAAAAAACAAAAAACCTGATTGAATTTCAAGCAAGCTGTTTGCTTTGGAGGCATCAAAGCAAGAACAGTCAACCCATCAGGGGAAAACCCCATTCTAGGACTGAAACTTAAAAGGAACCTGTGAGAGTAGTCTAGTATGCACTCTGATGACTACCTGGGTCTACTGGTTTGTGGAAGTGGAGGAAATGCAGCAATGAACACATGGGTTAAGTTTAGCCATGTTCCATTGATACTAGTTAACAGTCAAATTTTAGAGAAAGAATAGGAAGGGCTGACTGGTCTGAAATTTAAGATGATGTGTGAATTCCTGATCCCATATGAACTGGCCTAGATTGTGGGGGTTAGAGCTGAGTGTGAAAGAGTCATCTGGTCTAAAGTGCAGGGAGGTGTGCTTGAATTTCAAAACTTACAGCTAGTACCCATTTGCCCTTTCTTGGATGGCTAGCTGACCAAAACTTCACTGGATGAATATAAAGATATTTTAAAATGTTGTTGTTGTTAAGTATTGCTGAGTAGATACCAACTCATAGAGACCAACTCATAGGGTCTCTAAGGAGTAGCTGGTGGATTTGAACTGCCAACCTTATGGTATGGTTTTCAGTCTAGTGCTGATCCTACAGCACCACACCTGCTACAATTTGATGAACTGGACTTTTGGTTATGGATGCAGTTGCTCAAAATTCCAACTGGAATAGAAGGATTCTTCATGTCAACAAACAAGCTTGTTTCCTCAGTGTACTGGATGGTGAAAGGTAATATAGATACTGGCTATCAAAAGAAGGATTGGGGCTATAAGGAGAATTCCAACTGAACAGTTTTCCTCTTTCCCAGATGGATCTGGTGAAAGGGACTGGAGAATACTGGTGATAGGATTTTATGATTCAATTGTAATAATTGTTAACAGGGGTTAATTGTGTGTGTCACAGCTGTAATTGTAGAAGATGTGCAACTAAAAGTGGGGAATAGTTAATCTTTCATTTCGCAAACAGAGAATCCCAGGACCATCAAGAAGGAAGAGCATGAGTAGAGCATGAGATCCCTACCTAGAAAAACAGCTGCAGCTAAGACAGTTGCAGAGGTGGTGGCATGGAGAGACAGAGCATCTGTGGGCTCTAGGACCGTGGACTGAGTAAGGCTTGTGCCTGTGAGCAGGAGTCTGACTTGAAGAATGTGTCCTTTGGACATTTAAATGAATGCATATCCTATTGTATGTGTACCTCAAATATTTTTACTTTGTTCATTGTGAAATATAAAATGCATACGGGAAACCACAGGGAGGAAATAGGAGGGAATTGTAATCACTGAGATGAAACAAAGTGTATAATTGGTTGAATGTAAAGCTGATGGGCTTGTTTGTAAGACTTCACTCAATTCACAATAAAAAGTTAATTAAAAAAATTAAGAAAGAAATTTGAGTGCTAAGGACATACAGCATCTAAACTTTTGTTCTACCATGGTTTTCTTGCTAGAATACAAATTAAGAGGTTTATTACCCTCATAGCATTTTTAATGTTCTTTTAACCCTGACTTACCAAAGAAGCCTCTCTCACAGACATATCAACAGGGTCTTATTCTCTAATATCAATGGAGATAGGTGATGTTCATTGCTTCCCAGCATATCATTGGTGAGCATTCTGTCTAACTTGATTCTATTGAGATTCTATGGGGGCACTAGACTCTACCACCCAGCTATGCTAGCAGGTTTATTGGACCCAGCAAATTTTCTGTATACTTATAATAAAAGGAAGAAAAATTTTACATCTCAATTTTATAAAAAATTAATTTTCAAAGGTCATGACTGAAATAAAGAAAATTAACACAAAGAAAAGAAACCTTAGGCTAGCCGGGGTGCTCAGGACCATAGTCAACATGACGACAATGTTCTACACCCTACTTTGGTGAGTAGCAATTGAAATCTTAAAAGCTCACAAGTGATCATCTAAGGCACAACTTTTCATCTCTCCGTGTGTGGAGGAAAGAAGAGTGATGAAAATTGAATATGCTTGGAAACAGTTTGTCCAATGGACTTTGTGAGCACCATGACCCTGAACCAGGAAAACTAGGTGGTAGCTGGCTACCACTACTAAGTACTCTGATTCAGGATCACATTTGAAGGTCCTTGGATAGAGTGGAAGAAAATATGGAACAAAACTCAAAATCATAAAGAAGACCAGGTTTACTGGTCAAACAGAGATTGCTAGAACCCTAAGACTATGCACTTGGTTACCCTTCATGTCTAGATCTGAACTCACTCTGTGGCTCAATTTTCAGCCAAGCGTTAGATAGGTATGTTGGGTGAACAGCAACACTAGTGAAATATGCACACCATAGAAATATCAACCATTTGAGAGCCAAAGAGATGCATTTACCTAAGAACAAAAGTCAACAGGGTGGGAAAGAAGGACTGGAAACAAGAAACATGAAACACAAGGAGGAAGGGGATAAGTGATATATTACATTGCAGGGATTGCAATGAAGATTTTTTTTTAAGTATATAGTTTATTGAATGTAAAACTGATGATCTCCTCTGTAAAACTTCACTTAAGGCACAATAAAAAGTTAGGGGAAAGGAGAACAAACAAGATGGCAGATCGGGTGGACAAGTAGTAAAGGAGCTCCACCAAAAACAACACAGAATACCTGACCAAGCAGGCTCAGGGGCTGGCCCCAGAACTCTGAACTACATATAAAGGAATATTTAGAAGGTTGGAAGGCTCACAGCTGGGGGAATTTGTGGCAGAAGCAAGAAATCCATTGCTTTCTAGTC
>NW_006408625.1:7088128-7097809 GCF_000296735.1 Chrysochloris asiatica
TCCTCCCCCTTCTTGTATTGCCCTTCCCAACATCCAAACTGAACTCCCCACCCAAACCCTGTTGTTGTGGTCACCTTCTAGTCTATTAATTCTTCCCTCCATTTAAGACAGTCTATTTTATCCTGTAATCTACCTGACCTCCCCACCACCTGGATCTCTGTTCCTCTGAGTTTACCTTCTTTCACTTTGCAATTGTTTTGGCCATAGGCTGACCTCCCAGATCCTCTGTTCTTATAATTTTATTCTCTTCTTGACTCTTCCATTTGTCAATTGAGTTCCGGGTGATGCTGCCACGTATGTCATTCTCTAATTGTTGTCTGTTCTTGTTGGTTCTCAGTCCACAGAACTTTCTTTAAGATGTTTTTCATAGCAGGGTTGGCTTCAGCAAAATCCCTTAGCTTCTGTTTATCTTGGAATGTTTTGATTATACCATCATACCCAGTTTTACTGGGTAGAAGATTCTTGGTTGGAAGTTTTTTTTCTTTCAGGGTTTTATATATGCCTCCTCATTGCCTTCTTGCCTGCATGGTTTCTTCTGAGAGATTCGAGCTTAATCTGATTTGCTTGCCTTTGTATGTTACACTTTTCTTTTTCCTAACTGCTTTCAGGATTCTGTCCTTATCTTTGATTTTGGAAAGCTTGATTATGGTATGTCTTGTTGATTGTCTTTTAGGGTCTATCCTTCCTGGGGTTTGTTGAGCTTCTTGAATGCTTATCTTTTAACTTTTCAGAATGTTCGGGAAATTTTCTTCCAGAAGCTCTCCAACTATCTCCTCTGTGGACTTATGTGATTCTTCCTGTTCCAGAATGCCGATAATTCTTAAGTTATTCCTCTTCATGTTTTCCAACATGAATCTTAGGCTTTCTTCAGATTTTTTAATCCTTTTTTATGTTTGTTCTTCTATCGTAATAGTGTTGAGAGATTTATTTTCTAGCTCACTAGTTCTGGCTTCTATCTCTTCAGTGTATTGTCCATTTCTGACATTCTACTATTAATCGTTTGGACCTCTTTCTGTAGGTTTTTAATTGTTTCCAATGCTGTGTCTGTTTTCTTTGATTGTTCCTGTAGTGCTTTTCTGACTTATTCCTTATTTTTCTCAACTCCATTGTATAGTGTTTTGATATATTTTATAATCATTTTTCTGAATTCCTTCTCTGGCATTTCCAAAGCCTGGCCATCTTCCAGCTCATTTGCCTCCTTCACTTTTTCTTGTTTCTGGACATGTGCTGATATGGTCACCTGCTTCTGGTTTTTGGGCATATTCAGTAGTTATCTGATACTTAATTATCTGATAATTATCTGATAATATACTTAGTTATCTGATACCTGGCCTAAATACTTAGATGAGTGTGTATTTTGGTATTTTAATGCTTTCTGATTGCCTCCAGGTAAATGTGATCAGGATTTGGTCTCCCCTTTTCACTCTTCTTCCTTTATCCCCACGATTCTGTCAGGCGTCCATGGCTGCTCTGATCCTTCCCCTGCTTGGTCTCACCCAAGATGGCAGCTCTGGGAGTGGCTGAGCATCTTGAATTAGAAAGCAATGGATTTCTTGCTTCTGTTACAAATTCCCCTAGCTGTAAACCTTCCAACCTTCTAAATATTCCTTTATATGTGGTTCAGAGTTCTAGCACCATCCCCTGAGCCTGCTTGGTCTTGTATTCTGTGTTGTTGCTGATAGAGTTCTTCACTGCACACCCACCTGATCCACCATCTTGTTTGTTCTCAAAAAATGCATCTTTGAAGTCTGCCTGTTTAGTTCAGGGAAGAAAAAATTAGTAGGAACTAGAGTAATGTTCTCACACTCACGAGTGTGGAAGAGAAAAACTCCTGAGACTCAAAGTAGCACTGGGGACCTGAGGGAGCCAAACAATAGGAACTGAGGAACAGAGTGAACAGGTGAAAATTCCTTGGGTAAAATCACGTATCAGAACAGGGTCTGGTGGTGGTTATGTGCTGTGGAGTCAGTTCCGACTCATAATGACCCTGTTGTTGTTGTTGTTGTGAAGTGCCATCGAGTGACTTCTGACCCATAATGACCCTAAATAGGGTTTCCAAGGAGCAGCTGGTGAGCTTGCACCACTGGCCTTGCAGTTTAAATGACTTTGCAGTCTGACGCATTAGCCCACAACATCACACCAGGACACCAGCGACCCTGTAGGACTCCGTTAATGAGCAGAAAAAAATAACTTTTCAGTTTGTCAGGTTAGCTCCAGAAACCAAACTTGTTAAAGGACTATCGATGGACAATGGACAGAGAAGAAAACACAGCAGAGGCCTTTACCAGGGAGACATAAGAAAGACAGAAGAGAAGACTTACAATAGGTCTTGGGGACTTGAATCCTGTACCATAGAGATAAGACTTCCAATAGGTCAAGGGAACTCGAACCCCTCATCATGGAGATTGTTTGCTGCTCTTGAGTACTAGAACTCCTTACTGAGGCCAGCCCCCATCTGTGGGAGCATCTTAACAGGGTAGTCAATCCTTTGCCTTTTCCTTATTCTCAATGACTTGAACCCCTCATGTAAGAACCAGGTCTTCCAATATACATATTGAACAGTCCGGGGGACTCGAACTCCTCATTGTGACTTTGAAGACAAGGGAAAACATAGGGGAAAAGTGCATGGAACGTTTTAACATCTGATACCTGGGGGAAAGCATAGTGCTTTGTTGGAGTATGGAAAATTCCTGCAGGGCAGATATGCCATAGACGGCAGAGTCTCCCTGTGTTCATGTTGTTGTTGTTATGTGCTGTGGAGTTGGTTCCGACTCATAGTGACCCCGTACAGGGTTTCCAAGGCTGTAAATCTTTATGGGAGCGGAAAACCTCATCATTCTCCTACGGAACAGCTGGTAATTTTGAACTGCTGACCATGAGATTAGCAGCCCGATACATAACCACTACTCTATCAGAGCTCCTAGTCTAAGGTATATTTATAGTGAGAGGCAAGGCTGCAGAAACATTACCTGCAGATTTTTAAAAAGGGGGCAGCCTTTCCTAATTTTAGTTTGCTTTCATGTACTGTTTCCTTGTTTCTCTTTCTCCCATGCTGCGCAAGCATCTGGCATCCGTGATGTAGTCTTTAAGATTTCAAGATGGATTCCATTGTGGAGGCATCTGGGATACTTGACATAATTTTCCACATATGTGACCTTCTGTCAGGATTCTGGTTTGAGAACCTGGTCTGCTTTGGTGGCACCATATTTGGGGTCTTCTGATGATATTTTACACCTCTGCTGAAAACTGGCTAAGGGGGAGGTTAATAAATTAATTGGGGGAGGTTAATAGGTTAGTAACCCCTATTGGGTAGCTGAATAGGGAGCTGTTGTTGTTGTTATGTGCCGTGGAGTCGGTTCTGACTCATAGCGACCCTGATAGGGAGGGAGGGTCACAAAACCTCACTGGGTTCTGGACGCACAAAGATATCAGTTTTTGTTGTTATTTAAATCTTGTTTATAGCTTGACTACCTCACAAGGATAGTTTTTAATCTTTTTTATATCCTGCCCCATGTTCTTTGTATTTGGAGGTTTTTAAATGGTTCTCAAAACTGACTCCATGGCACATAACCAGCACCACCACCATTGATCTTTCTGCTGCTGCCACTACTGATCTTTTCTGCTGTCACCATTAGTTTCCCTCATGTCCTCTTACCCTAACATAACTATGAGTGTTCTCATTCATATATGCATAGGCTTTATTCCAAACAAAGTATGTTTAAACCTGTCTATGTGAAAAAGAGAAAGACCCCCAACAAGATGGATTGGCCAAGTGGCAGCATCAATGGACTCAAGCATGGCAACAGTAGTGAAGTTGGCCCAGGATCAGACAGTGTTTCGTTCTGCTGTGCATAAGGTCACTATGGGTCGGTACCGACCTGATGGCACATAACAACAACAACAACAATGTGATCAATGGATAGCTGGGGGATATTTGGAAGACAGCTACTTAGCCAACGGATTGGAAAAGATCCATATTTTGCCCATTCCATGGAAAGGTGACCCAATGTCATTGGATAATATCATTAATATCATACACAAGTAAAATTTTGCTAAAAATAATTCAAAAACAGATGTAGCAATACATTGACAGGGAACTGCCAGAGGTTTGAGTTGGATTCAATGGGGATGTGGAACAAACAAGGTCCACTGATGTTGGATGTGTTTATCTGTGTTTCATTGACTATGCAAAAGCTCTTTTTTTTGTATGTTTAATGCTTTATTGTGGGTTATGTGATAGCTTACATGGGAGAACATTAGCTTCACATTGATACCATTGTATATCTTTTCCTTGCCATGGTTATAATACCCTCCATGCATCATCCACCAACCACAGGGTCTGCCCCCCTGTCATCAGCACACAGCCCCTCTCCCTCTCTGAATCCAAAGCCCCAGCTGCTCCATCTCTCCACGTCGTCATCTCTGCCTCCATCCCTGGCATCACTGCTTCTCTGGGTAGGGTTCCGTTCTCCATTCTTCTCCCTTGATGGTCCCAGGGATCTCCTCTCCTAGACTGCAAAGTTAATCCCTCCCCTCATTTTGCTACAAAATGTCTACCTTTACATTTCCAGCCCTTACAATCAGTCCTGATAACAATTATTCACCATTGTATTGCAAGAGACCTATCCATATTTCCTTTCCTAGGCCCCGCCTAGACAGATTGGATACTACTCAGTGGAGATTCTACCTTGCTCCATGCTCTATGGAACTAGGTTCCCTCTTGAAAGCTTGTAAGCCAGTCACTTCTTGCCTCTGTAGCCCTCCCAATCTGTGTAGCCAGTGTCCAAGTCGCCCATCCCTGTCCTCTTCATGTGTGGAAGGGGTGGGAATGATCCTCATTGTGAAAATTTGTTCCCTCTTTTGAGCTACTGCTTCCATAGGTCAAGTTCCAAAAGTCAGGTTCATCAAATTGTATCAGATTATTCTTTGTTTCCTCTTCTTTCTTCTTCTAGTTGACCTCTGATCATCCAGCCAATTGAAGGCAGGTCAAGTGGGTATTATCTGCAAGTGTGGGTGTGGTTATGCATGTGCCCTTCTCTTCTTATCAGCTGGATGCTTCACTCTAGTCCTCTTTGGCTATGTCACTGACTCTGGGCCCAAGAGTACCCAGGTCTTGCCACACTACTGGCCAACCAGGTCTCCAGCTGGGTTCACAGGAGTCTATTGAACATTGTAGGGCTTAGCTCACTGCTTCATTGCTGCCTTTCCCTCACTTCCTCTTATCGGTGACCAACATGGTCACCAATCAGAGCATGTATTCCCATTGAGTCTTAGTCTTAGAAGGAGGTTTGCCCTGAGGGGACCCGACTACTTGCCTTGATGTCTCCTGGGTGAGCCACTTGTTTGTTCTTGTAGTAATCAGTCGATCTGCCTTTATTGTTTTGTATTTTTCCTGGCCACTCCATGCTGGTCTGCTTGTCCTTTCAAGTGGAAATTTCCTTTTAGAAGATTCTGGATGCTGTTGAGGATTCCATCTATGGTCTTGTGTAATGCAGAGGCTCTGCAGGAAGCCTCCTTCATTGGGCACATTGTAGCCCCTTTTAAGGTATTCCAATCAGTTATAGGCAGAAGATGGACTTACAAGCTTTCTATGGTGATATTTCTGGCTATTCCTTTCTTTCCCCCTCCAGTGTCTATTTTATAGTGGTATGCCAGAGAAACCAAGATTCAAAGGACAGCCAAGTATCTTAATATTGTTTCTCCCCTTTTCCCCATTCCAACCATGTCTCAATCTCTGTATCCCAGAGCCCTGTTGTTACAAGGTTGTGCATATATCATTATTGGCCTCTGTCCCACTTCAGTTCACATTCATCCTATTGTATTACATTTCATTGCAATGACTACAATCCCTTACATGCATCATCAAATAACCAAAGGATACACCCCACAGGCCCGCCTCCCCCATTGCTGCCAGCAAACATCTCTTTTCCCTTTCTGAGTCCCGTGTCCCCAGCCACTCCATCTGTCCATGCCATCATCTGTCTCCATGCCTGGCCTCAGTGCCTCTCTGGGTAGGGTCACACTTTCCTCTCTTCTTGCTGATGGTCTCAGGGACCTCCGCTCCTAGGCTGCAAAATCAATCTCCTCCTTTTGCCAAAAATAAATAAATAAAATTCTGTCTCTACATTTCCGACCCTCATAGTCAGTCCTGATGGCAGGTATTCACTGTTGTACCACAAGAGTCTTATCCCTATTTCCTTTCATCAGCTTGGTCCCAACAATTTGGAAATCATTTAGTGGAGGTTTTGCCTACCCTTGCCCTGTCTGGAACTGGGCTCCATCTTGAAAGCTTGTAAGCCAGTCACTTCTTGCCATTATAGGCCCAATCTACCCCTCCATTTTGGGTCTGGGCAATTTCCAACTCCCCTCAAGCTATTACAGTCAGTTATAGGCTAAAGACAGTTACATGTTTTCTGTTGTAATGTTTCTGGCTATTCCCCCCACCCCACCCCCGCAACCCTCCACCAAGTGTCTATTTCACAATGGTAGGCAAGGGAAAACCAAGATTCAAAAGAAAGCCAAGGCTACCCAGAATGGGGGGCGCTACAGAGGCAAGAAGTGACTGGCTTACAAGCTTTCAAGAGGGAATGGAGCAAGGTAGAATCTCCACTGAATAGTATCCATTCTGCCTAGTCAGGGCTGATGAAAGGAGATGCAGATAGGTTGTCTGCGATACAATAGCTTACAAAAGAATAATTATTATCAGGACTGATTGTAAGGGCTGGAAATGTAAAAGTGGACTTTTTGGGGCAAAGGGAGGGGAGTGATTAACCTTAAAGTCTAGGAGTGGAGGTCCCTGGGATCTTCAAAGGAGAAGAGCAGAGAAGGGACCCCTACCCAGAGAAGCAGTGATGCCAGGGATGAATGAAGAGACAATGGCGTGGGGAGATGGAACGGCTGGAGACTTTGGATCTGGAGAGAGAAAGAGGCGGTGTGCGGACAACAGGAGGGCAGGCTTGCAGAGTATACCCTGTAGTTGGTGGATGATGCATGGAGGGGATTGTAACTATGGAAAGGAAATGATATACGACGGAATTAATGTGAAGCTGGTGTCCTCCCTATCACATAATTCACAATAAAACATTAAAAAAAAAAAAAAAAAAGATAGCCAAGCATCCTAATGTTATTCCCCTCTTTTCCCCTTTTCAAGCCATGCCTCAATCCCTGTATCCTGAAGCCTTGTTATTACAAGGTTGTGCATATATTGCCATTTACCTCTGTTCCACCTAGCTCATGCAAACCTGCCCTACCTTTCTGCAGTCCACCTTGTTCTTCTTTTTCCTCCCCCTTCTTGTGTATTGCCACCCGCCACCAGCACCCAGGCTCTCCTATGTCTATTCCCTATCCTATGCTATTTCTTCCCCTCCCTCCCTTCCCTCCTCTCATCCTATACATCCCGGTGATCAGCAATTATATATATACAGATCCTCCGCCCCTTTTGGGTGGGTTCTTTTTCTTAGTCCTTTATAATAACGGTCTTATGCAGTATTTCTCCTTTTCACTCAGCATAATGTCCTCAAGGTTCATCCATGTTATGCAATGGCTTTCAGCTTCCTTGTTGTTCTTCAAGGTAGCATAGTATTCCATTGTGTGCATGTGCCACAGTTTATTTATCTATTCTTCAATTGATGGGTATTTCGATTGTCTCCATTTTTTTGCTATTGTAAATAGTGCTGCTATGAACATTGGTGTGCATATATCTATTCGTGTTATGGCTCGTATTTCTTGTGGGTAAATATCAAGTAGAGGAATTGCTGGGTCATAAGGTATTTCTATTTTCAACCTTATGAGGAAGTGCCATATTGCTTTCTAGAGGGGTTGGGCCATTCTTCAGTCCCACCAACAATGTAGGAGGATCCCAGTCTTTCTGCATGCTCACCAGAATTTGTTGTCCTCTGCTTTTTAAAATCTTTGCTGTTATTGCTGGTGTGAGATGATATCTCATTGTTGTTTTGATTTGCATTTCTCTGATGGCTAGTGATCATGAACATTTTTTCATGTGTTTGTCGGCTGCCCTGTTCTCCTCTTTGGTGAAGTGTCGGTTCATATCCTATGCCCATTTTTTTATTGGGTTATTTGTCTTTTCCTTGTAGGTGTGTTGTAGTTTCCTATATATTTTAGAAATGAGTCCCTTATCTGAGGTGTCACTGCAAAAGATTTTTTCCCATTCTGTAGGTTCCCTTTTTATTCTTTTGGTGAAGTCTTTTGATGCACATAAGGTTTTAATTTTTAGTATGTCCCATTTATCTATTTTGTATACTTTTGTTTGTGTACTTTTCAAAACGTTTGGTAGTCTGTGTATTTCCTGAATTTGTGCCCTCACATTTGTCCCTATATTTTTATTAATAGCCTTCATAATTTTGGGATTCACATTTAGATCTTTAATCCATGCTGAGTTCATTTTTGTATAGGGCATGAGGTGAAAGTCTTTTTTCATTCTTTTGTATATAGTTTTCTAGTTCTGCCAGAACCATATGTTAAAGAGACTATCTTCTCCCCAAGCACTTTGTCAGAAATCATTTGGCTGTTTCTGGAGGGATAATTTCTGGATTCTCAATTCGGTTCCATTGATCAATGTAGCTTTCATTGTACCAGAACCAGGCTGTTTTGACAACTGTGGCCGTGTAGTAAAGTTTTAAATCGGGGAGGGAGACACCTCCAACATTGTTCTTCTTTTTAAGCAGTGCTTTGCTAATCCTGGGTCTCTTTCCCTTTCATATAAAGTCAGTAATCGTCTTTTCCATCTCTTTGAAGAATGTAGTTGGAATCTGGATTGGGATTGCATTATATGTGTAAATTGCTTTGGGCAATATTGGCATTTTCATGATGTTGACTCTTCCTATCTAGGAACATAGTTTGTTCTTCTACTTCTGTAGGTCTCTTTTGGTTTCTTGTAGTAGTGTTTTGTAATTTTCTTAGTATAAGTTGTTTGTTTCTCTGGTTATGTTTCCTCTTAAATATTTAATCCTTTGTGTGACTATTGTAAATGGTATTGCTTTCCTAATGTCCTTTTCAGTGCTATCGTTGTTGCTATAGAGAAATCCAACTGATTTTTGTATGTTGATGTTATACCCTGCCACTTTGCTGAATCTTCCAACGAGGTCTAGTAGATTTTTTACTGAGTCTTTGGGTTTCTATATACAGGATCCTATCGTCTGCAAATAAAGAGAGTTTTGCTTTCTCTTTGCCTATTTGAATGCCTTTAATTTCTCTATCTTGCCGTATAGCTCTGGCTAAGACTTCCTAAACAATATTGAATAGGATTGGTGACAAAGGGCATCCTTGTCTGGTTCCTGTTTGCAGAGGGAAGGTTTTCAGTTTCTCTCCATTGAGAGTGATGTAGGCTGTTGGTTTTGTATATTTGCTGTTGATTATGATGAGGAACTTCCCTTCAATTCCTACTTTGTTGAGGGTTTTTATCAGGAATGGATGTTGGATTTTGTCAAATCCCTTTTCTAAATCAATCGATATGATCATGTGGTTATTTTCCTTTTTCTTATTTATATGGTGGATTACATTGATTGTTTTTCTAATGTTGAATCATCCTTGAATCCCTTTTATGAAACCCACTTGGTCATGATGTATTATTTTTTTGATGTGCTGTTGGATTCTGTTGGCTAGAATTTTGTTGAGAATTTTTGCATCTATGTTCATGAGAGATATTGGTCTATAGTTTTCTTT
>NW_006408625.1:7098079-7098877 GCF_000296735.1 Chrysochloris asiatica
ATCTCTTCTAGGTTTTCGAATTTGTTGGAGTTGAAGTCCTGGTGTGGCGCTGAGGGTTAATGTGCCAGACTACAAAGCCGTTTGAACTGCAAGGTTGGCAGTTCAAGCTCACCTGCTGCTCCTTGGAAACCGTATACAAGGTTGCTATGGGTCGGAATCAACTCAATGGCACTTAACAACAACAACAACTCTTAATAGTATTCTGTTACTATCCTTTTGATTTTTTTTTATTCTGTTGTGATATGGCCCATGTGGTTTCTAATGCGAATTATCTTTTCTTTTGTAGTTTTGCCAATGGTTTTTCAATTTCATTAACCCTTTCAAAGAATCCTGTTGATTCTTTCCATAGTTTTTAAATTTTCCATCTCATTTATTTCTGCTGTAAGCTTTATTATTTCCCTTCTTTTGGTTACTGTGGGTTCCCTCTACTGGTCTGCTTCCAATTTCTAGAGATGCTGCATTAATGTGTTCATTTTGGTTCTTTCCTCTTTTTGAATGTGCACATTTATCGCAATAAATTGTCCTCTCAGAACTGCTTTTGCCATGTCCCAAAGATTTTGGTATGTTGTGTTTTCATTCTCGTTTGTTTCTAGGAACTTTGTGAATTCACTTTTTTTTTTTTTAATTAAAGGTTTTATTGTGGATTGAGTAAAAGTTTACAGGGCACATCATCAGTTTCACATTCACCAATTCATATAACTTTTTTCATTACATTGATTATAATCCCCTCCATATACCATCAGTTAAAAGTATTTCTCTTTATCCACTTTAGCTTTTTTTTTTTTAAAAAAAAACACA
>NW_006408625.1:7106843-7110272 GCF_000296735.1 Chrysochloris asiatica
TCTCTACTATTCATAGAGTTTCAGTGACTAGCGATTCGGAAGCAGTTTGCCACTCTTTCTTCCTAGTCTGTCTTTGTTTTGTAGCTCATCTGAAACCTGTCCACCATGGATGACCCTGCTGGTTATTTAAAACACCGGTGGCATAGCCCTCAGAATCACAGCAACTCAAGCCACCACAGGATGACAGACAGATAAATTATCTACTATAATTGTAAATTTATCTATTTCTTTCTTCAATTCTAGTAAGGTTTGCTTCATGCATCTTAGTGCTGTTTCATTGGGAGCATAGATGTTTATTATGGTTATGTTGTCTTGCTCAATTGACCCTTTGATCATGAGATAGTGTCCTTCTTTGTCTCTTATGCTGGTTTTTATCTTAAAGTGTACTTTGTCAGAGATTAGTATTGCCACTCCTGCTTGTTTATTGTTGCAGTTAGCTTGGTAAAAATTTTCCCACCCTTTAACTTTTAGTTTTTGTCTTTGTGTGTAAGGTGAGTCTCTTTCAGGCAGCATATTGAAGGGTCTTGTTTTCTTATTCATTCTGCCACTCTCTTTCTCTTCACTGGTGCATTCAATCCATAGACATTCAATGTAATTATCAATAGGTATGAATTAATTGTTGCCTTCTGTTACTTTTTTGGTAGTGCTTTTCATGTTTTTGTTCTGCATGTCTTCTTGTGTTGGGTTTGAGTTTTTTTGTTTTTTGCTATTGCTTGTCAGTTTGTTCTTAGTTTTCATGTTCTGTTTGGAAGTTCATTTTCATGGTAAATTGCAAAGTATTTACTTTCTTTGGGGTTACCTTATAGTCTCTGAACTCCTCTGTCCCTTTAAGAGAACCTATTGTATCCTGTAATTTACCTGACATCCTAATCACTGGACCTCTGTTGCTACGTTTGTCCCTTCTTTGACATTGATATAATTTTGATCTTCAGTTGACCTCCCAGCTCCCTTGAGTTCATTTTTATAGTCTTGGTCTGTTCTGGACTCTGCTATCTGTTGACTGAGTTTCAGGTGGTGTTGCCTAACTTGTCAATGTCTGGTTATTGTCTGTTATTGTTGGTTTTCAGTCTACAGAACTCCCTTTAGGTTGTTTGAAGTGCTGGGTTGGTTTTGATAAAATCTCTCAGATTCTGTTTATCATGCAATGTCTTGGTCGCACCATCATATTTGATTGGTAGTTTTGTGGATAGACGATTCTTGGTTGGCAGTTTTTTTCTTGTAGGATTTTGTATATGTCTCCCAATTGCCTTCTTGCCTGCATGGTTTGTTCAGAATAGTCAGAGCTTAATCTAATTTGCTAGCCTTTATAGGTGACATTTCTCTTCTCCCTGGATGCTTTTCCTATTTTCTCCTTGTCTTTGATTTTGAAGAGCTTGATTATTATATGTCTTGGTCACTTTCTTTTGGGGTCTATCCTTTCTGGGGTACATTCAGCTTCTTGAATATTTATCTTCTCATCTTTCTGATGCTGGGGAATATTTCTTCCTGAAGCTTTTCAACTTCCTCCTCTGTGGAATTCTCTGATTTTTCCTGTTCTGGAATGCCAATAATTCTTAAATTGTTCCTCTTCATGTTATCCAGCATGAATCTTAGACTCTCTTCAGATTTTTTTATTCTTTTTTCCACTTGCTATTCTATCTTAGCAGTATTGAGAGATTTGTCTTCCAGCTCGCTGGTTCTTGCTTCCATCTCTTTAATTCTGCTCCTTTCCTCTTTCAGTGTATTGTCCATTTCTGTGTATTATTAATCCTCTGGACCTCTTTTTGCAAGTTTTGAATTGTTTCCAATGTTGTATCAATCTTATTTTATTGCTTTTTTGTACTTTCCTGACTTGTTCCTTGTTTTCCACCACCCCTTTTTGGAGCATTTGAATTTGTTTCCATATCATTCTTCTGAACTATTTCTCAGGCATATCCAAAACCTGTTCTTCCTCTTCTGGAAAGCCCTTGTCTGTGTCCAGCTCATTTGTCTCAGCTACTCTTTTCTGTTTTTGTACATGTTTTGATATCATTTGTTGTTTCTTATTCGTCATTTCCAATAGTTATGTATTTTGTATGTTTGTTTGTTTGTTTTTAATGCTTAAGTGGATGTTTGTTGGTGTTTGTTATTAGGTTTACTGGGTATCTCCTGGTAAATATGATCAGGAGATAGGCTTCCCTTTTTGCATGTAATGCTTAGCAGGTGTTGTTGGCTCTTGTCTCAGTGGTGGAATCTTATGGGTTATACTTATAGCTTGGCTATATGGCCACAATTGCTGTCTCTTCTTGGTTAACGTAGGGGTAAAAAGCTCCTGCCTCCAGGAAGATGTATGATCAAAAGGACCAAAAGCAGAAGTAATATAAATGCAGAGACAATTACCACCTCTTTGGAGCAGACATAAAGCTGTGGTTGACTTTCCCATGCTACACAGGCAGTGTGTGTGCAAGGTAGAAGCCTTCAGCAGTGGGTGAGGGTGTTCGTTCACTCAAGCCCCTTCTCTAGTCACTAGAGTAGAGGTATGCAGGTAGATATTGAGAAGTTAATGGTAGAAATATCGTCCACTATTTTTGTCTCTGAAGGTGTCTGTGTGTGCAAAGTGCAATTCTCAAGATGTTTGAGTCCTTTAATGTTGGGGTTTTACAGATTGTATTATAAGAGTCCTGCACACGGAGCTCAGGTAGCGCAGCGGCCACGAATGGGGCCGTGAGCCACAAGTTCAGCAGCTAGAAACCAGCAGCTGCTATGCAGAAGAAAGGCGAGGCACTCCACTCCCACAAAGACCCACAGCCCTGGAAACCCTGTACAGGGTCCCCTAGAGTTGGAACCGACTTCAAGGTGCACAACCATCAATGGTCTTACACAAACCAATCTTAGGGCTGTGTCTCCATGGCTGATGTCATTAGTGGCTGCCAGGCTCCTTCTCTCTGTACTTTGGGGAAGCTGCAGGGTCAGGGCTGTTTTTATGGGGTATACATACACCCGCCTTATGAGTCCTGACTGAGCAAAGAAGGCGCGACAGGGAATATGCAGGAGAAATGTGTAGAGTCTCCTGCTCCTCTTTTTGCAAGCGTCTCTGTGCCTCTTTTAGAGCAGGTTCACTGAGCCAGAATGGCTGTAGCCCCACCCTCTAAACTCTGCCAGGGCAGGGTGGCCACAGAGGGAGTCCCGTTTCCAGATTCTTAACTCGCAGTATTTTCCTTAATATTGTGTTTTTTTCACTTGCGAGTGTGGGAAACTGATGTCCTGGACATTATGATAAATCCAGAGCTCTGGAGTTGTTCTGTGAGCACTTCCTGCATGAGATCTCAGTCCCTCCGGCACGGAGACTTCACCTAAAATCAATATACTAGATATTTCCTTTCCACAGAGAGATTACAATTAAGTTAGAGACATTGATGACAAACAAAGAATAAGGTGGAAGAAAACAACAAAAAAAAAAAAAAAGAAAAA
>NW_006408625.1:7110772-7112690 GCF_000296735.1 Chrysochloris asiatica
GTCTACCTTTACATTTCCAACCCTCACAAGCAGTCCTGATAACAATTATTCACTATTGTATCACAAGAGACCCATCCTCATTTCATTTCATCAGCCCCGTCTAGACAGATTGTATACTACTCATTGGAGATTCTACCTTCCTCCATGCCCTCTGAGTCTAGATTCCCTCTTGAAAGCTTGTAAGCCAGTCACTTCTTGCCTTTTATAGTCTCCCCATTTTGGGTAGCCAATGTCTAAGTTGCCCATCCTTTTACTACTCTGTGTATGGAGGGGGTGGGACTGATCCTTGCTGTAAAGATTTGTTCCCTCTTTTGAGCTACTGCATCCATAGGTGTAGGTCAAGTTTACCAAATTGTATCAGATTACTCTTTTTTTCCTCTTCTTTCTTCTTCTGGTTGAGCACTGATCATCCAGTCATTGAAGCCAGGTCAAATGAGTATGATCTGAAAGTGTGGGTTTTCTTGTGCTTATGCCATCTATTCTTATCAGCTGGATGCTTCACTCTCCACTCTAGTCCTCTGTGGCTATGTCACTGACTCTGTGCCCAAGAGTCCCCAGGTCTTGCCACACTGCTGGCCAACCAGGTTCACCTTGGTTCACAGAAGTCTATTGAACATTGTAGGGCTTAGTTCGCCACTTCATTGCTATTTTTCCCTCTTCTCCCCTTATCGGTGATGAGCATGGTCACAAATCAGAGCGTGTATTCCCAATGAGTCTTAGTCTTGAAAGGGAGTTTGCACTGAGGGGACCTGACATTGATGTCTCCTGGGCAACCATCTTGTTTGTTCTTGTAGCAACAGTCGGTCTGCCTCTATTTTGTACTTTTCCTGTAAGTCTTTCTTTCAAGAAGTATCTTCTCTTCTTCTAGTAGCTCCAGGCTGTTCTGCTCATCCTTTCAAGTGCAAATTTCCCATCCGAAGATCTGGATGTGGTTCAGGCTTCCACCTATAGTCTTATGTATTGCAGTGGCTCCACAGGAAGCCTCCTTCACTGGGCAAGTTGTAGCCCCATTTTAGGTATTCCAATCAGTTATAGGCAGAAGACAGGCTTACATGCTTTTTATGGTGATGTTTCTGGATATTCCTTTCCCTCCCCCTCCAGTGTCTATTTTATAATATAATACAAGGAAAACAAAGATTCAAAAGACAGCCAAGCATCTTAACATTATCCGCCCCCCTTTCCCCATTCTAATTATATCTCAATCTCTGTATCCCAGAGCCATGTTGTTCCAAGGTTGTGCATACATCATTATTTACCTCTGTCCCACTTAGCCCCTTCAAATTTACCTAATTGTTCTCCCATCTGCTTTGTTTTTCCATTCCCCTCTTGTAGAAGGAGCTCTGGTAGCGTAGTGGTTACGAATCGGGCTGTGAACCTTAGGGTCAGCGGTTCGAAACTACCAGCCGCTCCGCGGGAGCAAGATGAGGCTTTCTACTCCCGTAAAGATTTACACCCTCAGAAACCCTGTACAGGGTCGCTATGGGTCGGACCCGACTCGATGGCACTTAACAACAACAACAACTCCCTTCTTGTATATTGTACCACCCCAGCACCAAAACTATCCCGTGTCTATTCCCTGCCCTGTGCTCCACTTCCCCTCCCTCCCCTCACCACACCCACACCCACACATCCCAGAAACCAGCAAAGAATCCACCTCCCTTTAGTATGGGTTCTTTATCTAAGTCTTTTATAGTAGTGGTCCTATTCAGTATTTCTCCTTTTGTGACTGACTAATTTCACTCAACATAATGTCCTCAAGGTTCGTCCATGTTAGGTGGTGGCTTGCAGCTTCCTTGTTATTTTTCAATGTAGCATAATATTCCATTGTGTGTATGTACCACAGTTTGTTTATCTATTCTTCAGTTGATGGTCACTTTGGCTGCCTCCATCTTTTTGCTATTGTAAATAGTGCTGCTAT
>NW_006408625.1:7114345-7115489 GCF_000296735.1 Chrysochloris asiatica
CCAGGTGGCATCATTGATGGACTCAAGTGTGGCAGCGGTAGTGAGGTTGGCCCAGGATCGGACATTGTTTCATTCTGCTGTGCATGGGGTTGCTATGAGTGGGTTCCGACTCAATGGCACCTGACAACAACAACAACAACAATGGCTTGTGAGACAGAGGTAAATAATGATGTATGCACAATATTCTTATCAAGATGGTGGTCCAGGTAGACATGCAGTAAGGAGCTCCGTCAATAACAACACGGATACCGGGCCAAGAAGGCTCACGCGATGGTGCTGGAACTCTGAAACACATATAAAGGTATGTTTGGAGAATTGGAGGGCTTACAGCTGTGGAAATTTGTAGAAGAATCCAGAAATCCACTGTTCTCTAGTTCAAGACACTCAGCTGTTCCCAGAGCTGCCATCTTGAGAGAGAACATCTTGATTGTATCAGGATTGATATAGAAATTTAAAGTGACAGTTTCAACATAAAATCAAATGGCCAGAGGACTTCCAGCGCTTCCCTGACCGGGCAGCACAGGTGCGCGGGCTCTGGGAGAAGGTGGACAGTGTCACACAGGTGAGCCCCCGCCTGGTAGACAGATGGCCCTTGGGCAAACATAAGACTTTAGTCCCCAACATTGTGGACTTGCTTCTTTAAAGGGTCGAGCTGCTGGGGCATTGTGGGCATTTTGGACCTGCGCTCAGCAACCTCTCTGGGATGGCACCTCGTCCACTGTGGAGCTTGGAGCAAAGGGCTTTAGCAGGCCGGTTTGGAGGGTGGGCATGCCCGGAGAGCTGGCAGGGCCACAGGGGCTGGCACAGTCCTTCGTGAAGGATGGGGGGCCTCATTGCTACAGGAGGCATTGTCTGCGTGGATGTAGTGCAGGCCGGGTGCCCACGATGCAGGGAGACAGAGAGAGGCATTTTTGATGACGTCAGACAGGGACACCATCTGCCAGCAGCCACTAATCCCGCTCTCCACCCCCTCTGCCTAGGCTAGCCCTCTGCCCCACCTCCGAGGCTCAGGCCCGCCCATCAAGGCACAAGCCAGCACAAGCACAGACGCTTTGAGGTGGTTTTTACCACCAGCAGCAAGGCAATCCTGCTGTGGCTCTGTGAATTAAGGGACCAGACTGCAGAGCCTCTTGAACTGCAAGGT
>NW_006408625.1:7116039-7116462 GCF_000296735.1 Chrysochloris asiatica
GTATAAGATCAACATACAAAAATCAGTTGGATTCCTCTATACCAAAAATTACCGGGTTGAAAAGGACATTAGGAAAGCAATACCATTTACAATAGTCACCCAAAGAATGAAATATCTTGGAATAAATGTAACCAGAGAAACAAAGGACCCTACAAAACACTAATACAAGAAACCAAAAGAGACAAAAATGGAAGAATATACCATGCTCCTGGATAGGAAGACTCAACATTGTGAAAAAGTCAATACTGCCCAAAACAATTTACACATATAATGAGATATCAACGACATTCTTCAAAGAGATGGAGAAAGCAATTACAAACTTTATATGGAAGGGAAAGAGACCCAGAATAAGCAAAGCACTGCTTAAGAATAAGAATAAGGTTGGAGGCCTAACACTCCCTGATTTTAAAATATACTACATGG
>NW_006408625.1:7123924-7124591 GCF_000296735.1 Chrysochloris asiatica
AGGGCTATGCCACCGGTATTTTAAATAACCAGCAGGGTCACCCTTTGTGGACAGGTTTCAGATGAACTTCCAGACAAAGACAGACTAGGAAGAAAGAGTGATGAACTACTTCTGAATCACTAGTCACTGGAAAACTTATGAATAGCAGAGAAACACTGTCAGATACAGGGCCGGAAAATGAACCCCTCAGGTTGGAAGGCATTCAAAATGCGACTGAGGAAGAAATGCCTCCTCAAAGTAGAGTTGACCATGATAACATGAATAGAGTTAAGCTCGTGGGAGAAAAGCCCACAGAACCTTCATTTGCTGATTGACCACAACTCAAAAAGATGAGAAACAGCTGTAAACATCCATTGAAAATTGGAACATGGAATGCACTAAGTATGAATGTGGGAAAATTGGAAGTTATCTAAAATGAAATAGAACACATCAACATCGATATCTTAGGCATTAGTGAGCTGAAATAGACTGGTATTGGCAATTTTGAGTCTGACAACCACATGGTTTGCTATGCGGGGAATGACAAATTGAAAAGGAATGGTGTTGCATTCATCGTCAAAAAGAACATATCTAGATCAGTCATGAGGTACAATGCTGTAAGTGATGGGATAATATCCATGCGCCTACAGGGAAGCCCAGTTAATACCACTATTATTCAAATTTATGC
>NW_006408625.1:7125769-7126547 GCF_000296735.1 Chrysochloris asiatica
AGCCATGGTATTTTCAATAACCTCATGTGTTTGCGCAAGCTGGACAGTGAATAAGGAAGATCCTAGAAGAATTGATGCCCTTGAATTGTGGTGTTGGAGGAGAATACCTAAAGTTCCATGGGCTGCCAAAAGAACCAATAAATCTGTTTTGGAAGAAGTGCAGCCAGAGTGCTCCTTAGAAGCTAAGATGGCTAAACTTTGTCTCTCATACTTTGGACATATTGTCTGGAGGGAACAGATGCTGGAGGAGGATATCATGCTTGGTAAGATGGAGGGTCAGAGAAAAAGAGGAGGACCCCCAACGAGATGGATTGACCAGGTGGCAGCATTGATGGACTCAAGTATGGAAATGATAGTTTGGTTGGCCCAAGATCGGACACTGTTTCGTTCTGTTGTGCATGGGGTCGCTATGAGTCGATTTCAACTCGATGGTACCTGACAACAACAACAATGGCTAGTGATCGTTCACATTTCTTCATATGTTTGTTGGCTGTCTGGATCTCTTCCTTGGTGAAGTGTGTGTCCATGTTCTGTGTGCATTTTTTTCCCCCACTCAGGCATATATAATAAATTACCAAAGGGCACATTCTGCAAGTGCCGAGAGTCTGTCCCGGCATATTTATTCCAGGGTTTTTCCGAAGACGGGTGCGGACGTCGGCTGATTACATGGAGTCATGGGCCACGATAAATTCAAAATCTTCTTATTACATGCTTTATTATTATTATTTCTATGGCTACTCTAATACTCTACTTCTCTCATTCTTTACTGTCCTGCTCA
>NW_006408625.1:7134535-7135255 GCF_000296735.1 Chrysochloris asiatica
TGTGTAAGTTTAGGTAGGTCGTGTTTTTCTAAAAATGTATCCATCTCTTCTAAGTTTTCAAATTTGTTGGAGTACAACTCTTCATAGTATTTTATTATCGTTTTGATTTCCTTTAGTTCCATTGTGACATTGCCCATGTGTTTTCTATTGCACGTTATTTGTGTCTTCTCCCTCTTCTCTTTTGTTAGTTTTGCCAATAGTTTGTCAATTTTATTAATCCTTTCGAGGAACCAGCTTCTTGTCCTGTTGATTCTTTGTATAGTTTTTCTGTTTTCTATCTCATTTATTTCTGCTCTCATCTTTATTATTTCTTTCTTTTAGTGGCTTTAGGTTGCCTCTGTTGGTCTGTTTCTAATTGTTGGAAATGTTGTGTTAATGTGTTAATTTTGGTTCTTTCTTCCTTTTTGATGTGTGTGTGTATTACAATAAACTGTCTTCTCAGTACCGCTTTTGCCGTGTCCCAAAGATTTTGGTATGTTGTGTTTTCATTCTCATTTGTTTCTAGGAACTTTGTGAATTCACGTTTAAATTCTTCTACTACCCAATTCTTTATAGCAGGGTGTGATTCCACTTCCATGTTTTTCACTTTATTTCCTTTGTCTTCTTTTTATTGATTTCTAATTTGATACATTGTGGTCTGTGAAGATGCTTTGTAGTATTTTGATATTTGTAAATTTATGGAGATTTGTTTTGTGGCCTAAAACATGGTCTATTCTGGAG
>NW_006408625.1:7136540-7138351 GCF_000296735.1 Chrysochloris asiatica
TTTGTTTTGTGGCCTAAAACATGGTCTATTCTGGAGAATGTTCCATATGCACTGGAAAAGAATGTGTTGTACTGTTGTTTGGTTGAATGCTCTGTACACATGTATGAGTTCCAGTTGGCTGATTTTCTTGTTTAGTTCTTCTGTGTCTTTTTCTAGTTTCTTTCTTGTTGTTCTATCCATTTTTGAAAGTGGTGTATTAAAATCATCCACTATTATTGTGGATGTATTAAAATCATTAAAATGTATTGTGGTGTATTAAAATCATCCACGATTCATCTATTTCTTTCTCCAAATATACTAGAGTTTGCTTTATATATTTTCGAGCTATTTCATTGGGAGCATAGATATTTATTATGACTATATCACCTGTTCAATTTTCCCTTCAATCATGAGATAATGTGCATCTTTATCTATTATGCTGGGTTTTGCCTTAAAGTTTATTTTGTCAGAGATTAATATTGCCACTACTGTTTGTTTTTTTATTGCAATTAACTTGGTGTATTTTTTCCCATCCCTTGACTTTTAATCTATTTTTGTCTCTGTGTGTGAAATGTGTCTCTTGCAGACAGTTTATCGAACAATCTTGTTTTCTTATCCATTTTGCCACCCTCTGTCTCTTAACTCGTGCATTTAATCCGTTTACATTCAGTGTAATTATCAGTAGGTATGGATTAATTGCTGCCATTATGTTTGTTTTTTTGTGTGTGCTTTTGCTACTTTCTTTATTTTGTGTATCTTCCTTTACTGAGCTCATACTTTTTGGGTTCTTTCTTGTGCATTTCTTCATAGTTTTAATGTTTCCATGTTCTTCTTGGATTTTCATTTTCTTGATATGTTGTGAAGTGTTAATTCTCTGAGGTTACCTTATAGTCCATTAACTGTTCTCTTCATTTGTTGTTGTTGCTATGTGCTGGGGATTCAGTTCTGACTCATAGAGACCCTGTACAGGGTTTCTGAGGCTGTAAATCTTTACGGGAGCAGAAAGCCTCATCTTTCTCCCATGGAACAGATGGAAGTTTAGAACTGCTGACCTTAAGGTTCTCAGTCGGATTTGTAAACACTAAACTACCAGAGCTCCTTTCCCTCCATTAATGCAGTCTATTTTATCCTGTATTCTCCCTGACTTTCTCACCACCTGGATCTCTGTTTCTACGTGTTTACCTTCTTTTACATTATAATTGTTTTGATCATAAACTGACCTCCCAGTTTCACTAAGTTTGTTCCTGTAGTTTTGTTCTGTTCTTGATGCTTCCTTCTGTAGATTTAGTTCTGGAAGGTGCTGCCACGTATGTCAATCTCTGGTTGTTGTCTGTTCTTGTTGGTTCTCAGTCCACAGAACTCCCTTTTGGATGTTTTGTAGCGCAGGGTTGTCTTTGGCAAAATACCGTATCTTCTGTTTATCCTGGAATGTTTTGATTATACCATCATATTTGATTGATAGGTTTTCTGGGTAAAGGATTCTTGGTTGGCAGGTTTTTTTTCTTTCAGGGTTTTATATATGTCTTCCCATTGCCTTCTTGCTTGCATGGTTTCTGTGGTGAGACCCGAGCTTAATATGACTCACTTGCCTTTTATATAACACTCCTATTTTCCCTGGCTGCTTTCAGAAATGTGTCCTTATCTTTGATTTTGGAGAACTTGATTATGATATGTCTTGGTAATTTTCTTTTGGGGTTTATCCTTCCTGGGGTTCATTGAGCTTCTTGAATGTTTACCTTTTCACTTTTCAGGATATTAGAGAAATTTTCTCCCAGCAGCTCTTCAACTATTTCCTCTGTGGACTTGTTTGATTCTTCTTGCTTTGGAATACC
>NW_006408625.1:7138930-7149228 GCF_000296735.1 Chrysochloris asiatica
AGATGTGATCAGGATGTGGGCTTCCCTTTTCACTCTTTATTGCTTAACTCAGAGTAACTTTCACCAGTGTTGTCTGCCTCTCTGGGGTATGGCAGTTGATATTTGTTCTTGCCTGGATTTTGGTGTTTTTTAGAGTGTGATTGTAGCTTGAGTATATGGCAGCAGGTGCTGTCGCTTCTGGGATAATATAGGGAAAGAAAGAGTCCCCCAAAGGTAGTATGGGGAGCATAAAACAGCAAAACAGCAACAGCAAAAAACAAAACAAAACAAAAACACCAAAACAACAATAACAACAGAAAACTAGCCTGGATACTGTAGTCTATAATCACAGAAAAGGGAGAGGAGGGAGAGAAGGAAAACAAAATCTGTAGCCTAATATGAGTATGACTTTAATATTCTCTTTCACCTTCTTGCCTTCAAAGCTGTCTGAGAGACTTCAAGATGGCATTGTTGGTTGTTATGCTGTACCTCAGGGTTTAATTTAACTTAATTTTCAGCCTGTTTTGTTTTTAAACTCTTTCCCTCGCCACATCCCTTGTTCTGGCCTTTTCTGTATTAAAAAAACAAACAAACAAAAACAGTTCAGGGCCATCTCTTGGGCTAAGATTATCTATGCACATGTATGAAGAACCCACCAGTGGTGCAGGTGGCGGGTGTCCACTCGCTCAGGCACCCCCTCTAGTCATCAGAATGGAGGTGTGCAAACTGTGGGGAACCAATGAACAGATACCAAAAAAAAAAAAGAACAAAGCAAAACCGACAAAGTGTATTGTCCACCTTTGCTTTGAGGTTCCCATGACGTTTTTCCATGGTGTGTCTGCTCCCCGGTTTGGTCTTGGTGTTTGGTCTTGCCCAAGTTATCAGCTCTGGGTCACTGAGGCCAGCAGATTCAAAAGTACACGATTTCTTACTTTTGCTACAAGTTTCACTAACTATAAGCCTTCAAACTTTTTGAATATTCCTACCTATGTGGTTCCAAGTTTTGGAGCTCTGCCCTGAATCTACTTTGCCTGATATTGCTTACGGTGAACACTGCACCTCCACCCTAGCCACCATCAAGCCTCACTTCCTCTTGTGCCCATTTTAAATTGGGTTATTTGACTTTTTCTTGTAGAGGTGTTGTATTTTCCTATTAGTCCTTTGTCTGATATGTCATTACAAAAGATTTTTTCCCATTCTGTGGACTCCCATTTTACTTTTTTGGTGAAATCTTTTGATGCACATAAGTTTCTAATTTTTAGAATGTGCCAGTCATCTATTTTGTCTTCTTTTGTTTGTGTAAGTTTCGTAATGTTTGGTTGTCTGTGTGTGCCCTGTATTAGAGCCCTTAAATTTGTACCTATTTTTTCCTTGATGACCTTTATAATTTTGGAATTCATATTTCAGTCTTTGATCCATGCTGAGTTAGTTTTTGTATATGGCATGAGGTCAAGGTCTTGTTTCAATCTTTTGCATATCGATTTTCAGTTCTGCCAACACCATCTGTTGAAGAGACTATGTCTTCCCTATTCAATGTACTTTGGCCCTTTGTCAAAGATCAGTTGGCTGTAATAGATGGGTTAATTTCTGGATTCTCAATTCTGTTCCATTGATCAATGTATCTTTCATTGTACCAGTACCAGGCTGTTGTGACCACTGTAGCTGTGTAGTAAATTTTGAAATGAGGGAGTAAATTTTGAAATGAGAGATTTCCAACCTTGTTCTTCTTCTTAAGCAGTGCTTTTCTTATCCTGGGTCTCTTTCCTTTCCATATAAAGTTTGTAATTGTTTTTTCCATGTCTCTAAAGAACGTCATTGGAATCTGGATTGGGATTTCACTATATACGTAGATTGCTTTGGGTAGTATTGACAATTTCATAATGCTAAGTCTTCCTATCCAGGAGCATGATATATTCTTCCGTTTTTCTAAGTCTCTTTTGTTTTCTTGTAGTAGTGTTTTGTAGTTTTCTTGTAGTAGTGTTTTGTAGTTTTCTTTGTATATTGTTGTTGTTGTTAAGTGCCTTCAAGTTAATTCTGACCCATAGTGATCCTGCATAGGGTTTCCAAGGAGTGGCTGGTGAGCTTGAACCACCAACCTTGCAGTTCAAACTGACTTTGCAATCTGATGCATTATCCTACAACACCACTCTGGTTACATTTATTCCTAAATATTTCAACCTTTGGGAGGATATTGTAAATGTATTCCTTTGCTGAATCTTCAAATGAATTCCAGGAGTTTTTTTGCTGAGTCTTTGGGCACATGTACAATTTATGAGCTCAAACCATAAAGTATTGTTTAAAATCCTGGTGGAAATCTCTCAAATTCTAAAGTATCAGTTTTTGTTGTTAAGTGCTGCTGAATTGGTGCCAATTCTTAGAGACCCTGTAAAGTTTTTCCTAGATGTGGCTGGTAAATTCGAACCACTGACCTTGTGGTTCAAATTGACCTTGTGGTCTAGTGCTTATCATACAGCACCACACACAGTATTGGTGAAAGAGTACATATTTTCTCCTCTTAAAGTGTAACCAACTGAGCATATTGCTCCAATCTCAAAGAGGTCAATTAAGCCCTAGAGCCAAATGTCCACTATTGTTTTTATACCACCAACAGTCAGACATCAGCACAATGTATAATTCACCTAAAGCAGAAAAATCACTGTTTTGAAAACAGTAGGCAGCTAGTACAAATTGCATTACACAGGTGTATGTGCTCTGTATGACTCACTCTTTGGAGCAGGCAGACACTCCAATGTGTCCCAAATAATCTTGCCAAAGTCCTTCTAGACTTCCTATACTGACATATCTTAGTAGAGCTCTGTCTTTCTATCACCAACATTATTCATTTATAATAATTTGGTTAACTCCCAGAAAACCTAGTGCAAGACTATTTCTTTGCCTTTTATTACTATACAATCTATTCCAGGACACAGGTATTAATTCAGTGTTTACACTTAACCCCAATACAGGCAATATGGTTGGTGACGAAAATTACCTTAATCAGAGCTTCTAAAAAGTTTTATTGCTTGTGCAGGGTTGAATGGTATCCCCCCAAAAGTCATGCCCACCTAAAACCTGTGAATATGACCTTATTTGGAATTAGGGTTACTGCAGATGCAATAGTTAAGAGGTTACATTGGATTAGAGTAAACCCTAAACCAGTGACTTAGTGTTCTTATAATTTGAGCACAAACACAAGCTAGAAAGAAACTGATATGTTTTCTGAGTAACAGTTGTTTTGGTTCCTTGTAGGCCCTAATTAGAGTTCCTGGATAGCACAAATGATTAAGCACTGGACTAATAGCCAAACAGTTCTATAGGAAATTATAAAATGTCTCTTTTAGCCAGAATCTGTAACTTCTACCAAACAACATTCCTACCCTGCTGGGTCTGGGTAAAAGAAGGTGGGAGAAGACTGATAGGATGACATGATTCAGATGTGGATGTAGCAGAGTTCATCGCAATGATAAAAACTTGAAGCTCTAGTATGGGTTTAAAATGAGCCATCTCAGAAGCAGGAGGGTGTATCTCACTACCAGCAAAGAAAATCCAGGAGTGGAGCTTATCCTTTGGACTCTGAGATCCCTGAATATTGAACCTCCTCTACCCAGGAACAGAAAGCTGTGATAATGGAAGTGTGGCAGAGGAGCAGCAGCAGCAGCAGAACCAATAACCAAAGCATGAAACAGAGTGGTGGGCTTCCCAGCAACAGAACAAGTAAAGCAGAGTGACTTTGGGCAGGAGGCTTGCTTGCAAAGTGGGATGCTCAGGCACTTACGTGGAGGAGTAGGCTTATGGTGCAGTGGTGTGGGCATTTAGCAGCAGCTGACTAGAAGAACTGTGCCCTGAGTATTTTCTGATCCTCCATTATCATTGTCACCTGTTCACTTCCCTAATAAACCTCATTCATAATTGTGAGTATGGTATCTTGAGTTCTGTGTGGCCACTGCAAAAAATTATTGAGCCCAGTTGTGTAAAAAGGCTGTGGGAGGAATGGTTGGTGCTTCAAATTTTGCAGTTGGTGTCAGAAGCAGGGTGTTGCAATGGCTGCAGACTCATAAAGTATCAACAAGAGCTAAATTGTATAATCTCCTGTCACTGAATGCAGATAGACCCTATATCTTGTGTCTAACAAACAGAAAATGGATAGGCAAAGGGATAGAATATCATTCTTGTGATTGTTGATATTCTTGAGTGGGTACAGACTCATAACAACCTATGCACAACAGAACAAAACACTGCCCAGTCTTGTGCCAACTGCACAATGGTTGCTACACTTGAATCCATTACTGCTGCCACTGTGCCCATCCATATCATTGGATCTTCTTCTTTTTAACTGACCCTCCACTTTACCAGGCATGATATCCTTTTTCAGGAACTGATCCCTCTTGATAGTATGTCTAAACTACGAGAGACGAAGTCTGACTATCCTGGCTTCTAAAGACCTTTCTGGCTGTACCTCTTCCAGCACAGATTTGTTTGTTCTTTTGGCAGTTCATGATTCTCTTCCAACACTATAACTTAAATGCATTAATTCTTTTATAGCCTTCCTTATTCATTGTCCAACTTTCACATGCATATGAGGTTATTGAAAATACCATGGCTTGGGTCAGGATCACCTTAGTCCTCAAATCTTTACTCTTGAACACTTTAAAGAGGTCTTGTGCAGCAGATTTGCCTAATGCAATATGTCGTTTGATTTCTTGACTGCTGCTTCTAGGAGTGTTGATGGTTCATCTGAGCAAAATGAAGTCTTCAACAACTTCAATTTTTCTCCCTTTATCTTGATGTTCTTTATTGGTCCAGTGGTGAGGATTTTTGTTTTATTTACATTGAGGTGCAGCCCATACCAAAGGCTGTGGCCTTTGATTTTCATCAGTAAGTCTTTTAAGTCCTATTTGCTTTTAACAAGCAAGGCTGTATGATCTTTATACCATGGATTGCTAATGAGTCTTCCTCCAATTCTGATACTACATTGTTCTTCATATAATCCAATTTCCTGAATTATTTGCTCAGCATACAGATTGAATAAGAATGGTGACAGAATATAACCCTGCTGCACACCTTTCCTAATTTTAAACCATTCAGTGCCCGCTTGTTTTGTTCAAACAACTGCCTCTTGGTCTATGTACAGGTTCCTCATGAGCACAATTAAGTGTTCCGTAATATTTCATTTGTTATGATACATACAACTGAAAGCTTTGTGTAGTCAATAAAGCACAAGTAAACATCTTTCTGGTATTCTCTGTTTCAGCCAAGATACATCTGACATCAGCAATGATATCCTTTGTTCCATGTTCTCTTCTGAATCCAGCAATGTTTTTATCAATGTGCTGATGTAGCCATTTAAAAATTATCTTTAGCAAAATTTCACTTGCATGTGATATTAATGATATTGCCTGATGATTTTAGCATTCTGTTGGGACACCTCTCTATGGAATGGGCACAAATATGGATCTCTTCCAATCAGTTGGCTAGGTAGCTGTCTTCATAATTTCTTGGCATAGATGAGTAATTGCTTCTAGGCCACATCAGTTTGTATTCCATCAAATCCTGGAGCCTTGTTCTTTGCCAATGCCTTCAGTGCACCTTGGGCTTCTTCCTTCATAACATTGGCTCTTGATCATATGCTATCTCTTGAAATGGCGATTATCGACCATTTCTTTTTGGCACAGTGACTCTGCGTATTCCTTCTATTTTGTTTTGATGCTGTCTGCATCCTTCAATATTTTGCCCATACAGTATTTCAATATTTCAAATCAAGGCTTGAATTTTTTTCTTCAGTTCCCTCAGATTAACAAATGCTGAGCTTGTTCTTCTCTTTTGGTTTTCTAACTTGAGGTCTTTGTGAATTTCATTATCATATTTGACTTGGTCTTCTCGAACTGACCTTGGAAATGTTCTACTCAGTTCTTTTGTCTTCTCATTTATTCCATTTGCCTTAGCATCTCTATATTAGAGAACAAGTTTCAGAGTCTCTTCTGACATCCAATTTGATCTTTTCCTTCTTTCTTGTCTTCTTAATGACCTTTTGCTTTCTTCCTAGATGATGTTTTTTATGTCATCCCACAATTCTTATGGTCTTCAGTCATTAGTGTCTAATTCATCAAATCTGTTCTTGAGATGACCTCTAAACTCAGGTGGGATATGATCAAGGTAATATTTTGGGTCTCATGGACTTGTTTTAATTTTCTTCAGTTTTATCCTGAACTTGCATATGAGCAATTGGTGGTATGTCCCACAGTCTGCGCTGGCCTTGTTTTGGCTGATAATATGGAGCTTTTCTACTGTCTCTCTCAACAGATGTAGTCAATTTGATTTCTGTGTATTCTATGTTGTAAAGTCCATGTGTAGTCATCTTTTATGTTGTTTAAAAAGGTTATTTGCAATGAAGAAGTCATTGGTCTTGTAAAATTCTATCATGTGATCTTCAGCATCATTTGTATCACCAAGGCCATATTTTCCAACTACTGATTCTTCCTCTTTGTTTCCAACCTTTGTATTCCAATCACCAGTAATTATCAATATATCTTGATTAAGTTATGTTATATGGAAAAGCTGAAGAGATTCTGAAGATGTGATAAAAGTCCCTAATCAGCTGACTTTAAGTTATTTAAAAAGGAGACTGTTGTGGGTGAGCCTGACCTCATAAGGTGAAGGTCTAGAGATCAAATGTAAAGCAGTGAGGAAACTAACAATAATTCTACAGCTACAGGAAGTGAATTCTGCCAGCAACCTGAGAGAGCTTGGAAGCAGATCCTTCCCTAGTTGAGCCTCAAGAGAGAACACATTCTGACCAACAACTTGATTCCAGCCTTGTAATACCCTGAGCAGAGAACCTAGCTAAGCCATGACTGGACTTCAGACCTACAGAAACCACGAGATATTAAATTTGTGTTGTTTTAAGCAACTAATATGGTAATTTGTAAAGTAGCATACAAAACTAAGAAATTGTTATCACTACAACCAGGGGGTAGAAAGTGTTGTTGTTGTTGTTAGGTGCCATCGAGTCAGCACCGACTCAAAATAATCCTATGCACAGCAGAACGGAACACTGCCCATGAGTGCTGACTGTGAATCCAAGCAAAACGAAGTCTTTGACAACTTAATTATTTTCTCCATTTATCATGATGTGATTGGTCCAATTGTGAGAATTTTTGTTTTCTTTATATTGAGGTGCAATCCATATTGTAGGCTGCGGGTTTTATCTTCATTAGTAAGTATTTTAAGTTCTCTTTGTTTTCATCAAACAAGGTTTTATCTTCTGCATTTTGTAGTTTGTTAATGAGACCTCCTCCAATCCTGATGCCACATTCTTCTTCATATAATCCAGCTTCTCAGATTATTTGTTCAGTATACAGTTTGAGTAAATATGGGGAAAGAATACAACTGTGGTGCACACTGAAGCCAATCAGTATCCCTGTGTTCTTTTCTAACAACTATCTCTTAGTCTATATACAGGCTCCTCATGAACACAGTTAAATGTTCTGGAATAGCCATTCTTTGCAGTGTTATCCATAGTTCATCATGATCTACACAGTCAAAAGCCTTTGCATATTCAATAAAGCACAAGTAAATATCTTTCTGATAGCCTCTGTTTTCAACCAATATTCATCTGACTTCAGCAAATTTCGAGTTCCACATCCTCTTCTGAATCCTGCTTGAATTTCTGGAAGTTATGTCAAATGCACTGCTGTGACCATTTTTTAATTACTTTCAGCGAAATTTTACTTGCATTCTATGTTTCAATTGGTAATGGGTGCCTACAGATGTTTCTCCTCGTTTTAACTTATCCCCCATCAGCAAATGAAGATCCTGAAAGTTTTACTCCACTTGTCATGATGTTCAACTCTACTTTTTGTTGTTGTTGTTCAACTCTACTTTGAAGAAGTAGCTCTTCTCTAGTCATAACTTGAATGTCTTTCAGCCTGAGTTTCAGCACGATATCTGACAGTATTCTACTGTTATTTATAAGGTTTTCATTGGCTAAACATTCAGAATTAGTCTGCCTCCTCTCCTTCTTCCTAGTCTGTCTTAGTCTGGAAACTCCAAGGAAATCTGTTCACCATGGCTGACCTTGCTGGTATTTAAAAAACCAGTGGCATGCATACCTGCTAGCATTACAGCAATATGCAAGCCACCACAGTATGACAAATTGACAGACAAATGTTGGGCATTAATTATTAGCACCAAGGAAGCTCCATTTTTTTTTATTTTTTAAAGTCACTTCTATGGATTTATAAATCAACATCATTTATTGAGATTGCTACTATCTGTGCACTATGCTGCTTATCTCTAAAGTGTTGTTGTTAAGTGCTGTTGAGTCGGTTCCAACTCATAGCTACCCTGTTTAGGGTTTCCAAGCAGCAGCTGGTGGGTTTTAACAATTCACTTTGTGATTAGCGGTCCAGTGCTTATCCTACAGCATGACACCAGAATCCATTTCTAAAACAGATCAACACAAAACAGAAGAAAACTGCTTCACTTTCAGTACATCCTGCAAGTCACAAATAGCATTTTAATCAAGCTGAAAACTCTTTCAATCAGTTTGAGCTTTTCCACTCTGTTCATTTCACCCATTAACATTCATGACTTAAAGTCTTAAAATTCAAGAACTATAAGAGCTTGCCTTGCATCTAGTATTTTAAAATACTTTCAACTTGTATTTTTAAATGTTTGCTTAAAGGAAATGAATCATGAACAGCTTGCACCATGGTTTGAAGCACTCTGGGTTGGATATCAGTAATGTGTGCCAACAGAACTAATCAGACAATCCTTGCTTTCAGAGGCCATTACATTTCCATAAGATTTCCTGTCAAAATATGAGTATATGAGAGTAAGTAAAAAAGTATTGCTATAATACTATAGAAAATTTTATTAGACAAAAGTATCAGAATGGGAAACCTTTATTTCTTCACATAAGTCTACACACTGCTGAAGGCAGTATTTTCATCTCTAATTCATGGTGTGGTGCTGTAGAGTAAGTACTGAACTGCAAACCACAAGGCCAGTGGTTCAAACCAACCAACTACTCCTCAGAAACCGTGTACAGGGTCAATATAAATAGGAATTGACTCAATGACATTTAACAACAACATCCCTTCCCTAATAGAGCGCAATGGCTCCATAGGAAAAACACTGGACTTTGATCTACAAGGTCAGTGATTTGAGCCTACCAGCCTCTCAACAGGAGAAAGATGAGATTTTCTGCTTCCACAAATATTCAAAGCCTCAGAAACCCTATTCAGGTACTCTAAGACTCAGAACCAACTCTATGGCACTTAACAACAACCACTTCCCAAAGAAGTTCTGCATTCTTCCATTTATACCACATCAAAATGGCAGTTTTGACATCCTCCATTTCAAATCATGTTCCTTTTAAATGTACTTTGAATTCTGGGAAGGAAAAGAAGTTTTAAGGGACAAGATGAGGGTTTTAGAGTGGATAGGGTAAGGTTTCCCAAGGAAATTCTCATAGGACAGCCCTTGCTACCCTCAAAGAATGAGCAGATGCATTGTTATAATGGGGAAAATATTTCTTGGCATAACTTCCCTGGATTTTTCCTCCCCAAGGCAGTTTTCCATTTTCTTTAAATTTCATACTTATCTTCCATGGTTATCCTGTGTCCTTTGAGAAAATTTATCAAGATTATTTCTTTGGAGACTAAAAAAAAATCAGGCACCAGAGAAAGGGCAGGGCTTGCTGGTGGGTAGGGTAGAAGTGCAGTGAGGATCTCCATCAGCAGTAATACAGAATACTGGATGAAGCAGGTTCAGGGAACAGTTCCAAAACTCTGAATCACATATATATGAATATTGAAAAAGTTTGAAGGCTTATAGCCAGTAGAATTTGTAGCAGAAGCAAGAAATATCATACTTTCAAATCCACTGGGCTCAGTGGCTGGGAGCCGCCATTTTGGGTAAGACCAAATGGCGGGACCAAGAGGGGAAAGGATCAGAGCCACCATGGATTGACGACTGCTGAAACCTCAGAGATAAAGTTGTGGACATTTTTTAAAATCTGTTCATTGGCCTCTTGCTATCTGTGCACCTCCATTCTGATGACTAGATGGGGTGCCTGAGCAAGTGGATACTCCCCACCCCTGGAGTGTTCTACTACGCATGCGCACAGATCCTCTCAACATTTAATGGCACAGATCCCACTTAAAACTAAGTGGCCAGAGAACAAACAAGATGGCAGATCAGGTGGACGTATAGCAGAGAGCTCCGCCAACAACAACACAGAATACCCGACCAAGCAGGCTCAGGGGATGGTCCCAGAACTCTGAACCAATGTAAAGGAATACTTAGAAGGTTGGAAG
>NW_006408625.1:7149328-7149849 GCF_000296735.1 Chrysochloris asiatica
TTTATTCCTAGATATTTCATCCTTTGGGTGGCTATTGTAAATGATATTGCTTTCCTAATGTCCTTTTCAGCACTGTCATTTATGTTATAGAGGAATCCAACTGTTTTTTGTTTGTTGAGCTTATATCCTGGCACTTTGCTGAATCTTCCAATGAGGGGTAGTAGCTTTTTTACTGAGTCTTTTCGATTTTCTACATATAGGACCATATCGTCTGCAAATAGAGAGAGTTTTGCTTCCTCTTTGCCAATTTTTATGTCTTTAATTTCCCTCTCTTGCTGTATAGCTTTTGATAAGACTTCTAGCACAATATTGAATAGGAGTGGTGACAAAGGTCATCCTTGTCTGGTTCCTGTTCCCAGAGGGAAGACTTTCAGTTTCTCTCCATTGAGAGTAATGTAGGCTGTTGTTTTTGTGTATATGCTCTTCATTATGTTGAGGAATTTCCATTCAATTCCTACTTTGTTGAGAGTTTTTATCAGGAATGGATGTTGGATTTTTTCAAATGCCTTTTCTGCATCAAT
>NW_006408625.1:7176323-7192014 GCF_000296735.1 Chrysochloris asiatica
ATTTAATTTTTGGCCTATTTCCTCTTTTGTCTGCTTGTCCCGCTCCACAATCCCTGTTCAATCCTTTTTTCTAGTTGAAACAGTTCAGGGCCGGCTATGGCCGTTTGGTTTTAATTGGAAACTGTCTCTTTAAATTTCGAGGAGATCTGTGCGCATGCATAGTAGAACCCTCCGAGGGTGGGGCTGGGCTGCTCATTAGCTCAGGCACCTTTATAGTCACCAGAATGGAGGTACGCAGACAGCAAGGGACCAATGAACATACCAAAAGAAAAGAATGTCCACACCTTTATCTCAGCGGTTCTGCCAGGTGTCTCTGACCGCACCGATCCTTCCCCCATGTGGTCTCATCCAAGATGGTGGCTCCTGGAGCAGCTGAGCAGCCCGGACTAGAAAGCAATAGATTTCTTGCTTCTGCCACAGATTTCCCCAGCTGTGAGCCTTCCAACCTTCTAAGTATTCCTTTATATGCGGTTCAGAGTACTGGGACCAGCCCCTGAACCTGCTTGGTCAGGTATTCTGTGTTGTTGTTGGCGGAGCTCTCTGCTATAGGTCCACCCGATCCACCATCTTGTTTGTTGTAACCCATAATCTAGCTTCTTAACTACTTCTACATAGTGCCTCTTATTTTGCAAAAATGTCATCTTCTGTGGAAACCTTCCATGAACACCTAATCTGAGTTAGATGTTTTCTTTGGTATCTTATGACATCCTACATACACCTTCATCATAGCTTTTATCACATTGTCTTTAGTGTCTATCTATTTCTATTTCAATTATTCCATGAGCTGCTTAAGGACAGGGATTTTGACTTAGTTATGTTTCTTTTTAGCCTCAGTGCCTAGCCAAGTACTGTTGAGTCAATTGTGACTCATTGTTGTTGTTAGGTGCCATGGAGATGGTACTGATTCATAACAACCCTATGCGCAACAGAATGAAACACTACCTGGTCCTGGGCTAACCACACATTTGTTGCTGCGCCTGAGCCCATTGCTGCTGCCACTGTGCCAGTTCATCTCACTGGGAGTTTTCCTCTTGTTCTCCAACCTTTCACTTTACCAAACACGATATCCTTCTCTAGTGACTCTCCTGATAATATATCCAAAGTATGAGAGAAGAAGTCTGATCATCCTGGCTTCCAAGGAGCACTCTGTCTGTGCTTCTTGCAACACAGATCAATTTCTTCTTTTGGCAGCCCATGGTACTTTCAATATTCTCCAACACCATAACTCAAATGCATCAATTCTTCTCCAGTCTTCCTTATTCACTGTCTAAATTTTGCACACGTATGAGGTTACTAAAAATACTATGGCTTGGGTCCGATGCACCTTACTCCTAAAATTGGCATTTTTCATCTTCAACACTTTAAAGAGGTCTTGTGCAGAAGATTTGCCTAAAGTAATATATCATTTGATTTCTTGATTGCTGCTTACTAGAGTGTTGGTGGTTGATCTGAGCAAAATGAACTCTTTGACAACTTCAATCTTTTCTCCATGTATATGGATATTTTTTATTGGTCCAGTTGTGAGGAATTTTGTTTTATTTACATTGTGGTGCAACCCATACCAAAGGCTATGGTCTTTGATCTTCATCAGTAAGTATTTTAAGTCCTCTTCGCTTTCAGCAAGCAAGATTGTATCATCTGCATATCACAGGTTGTTAATGAGTCTTCCTCCAATCCTGATGTCACGTTTTTCTTCATATAATCCAGTTTCTCTGATTATATGCTCAGCATACAGATTGTATGGTGAAATAATATAACACCTTCCCTGATTTTAAACCATTCAATGTTCCCTTGTTCTGTTCGAACAACTGCTTCTTGGTCTATGTAAAGGTTGTTCATGAGCACAACTGTTACAGAATACTCATCCTTCACAATGTTGTCCATAGCTTGTCATGATCCACACAATTGAAAGCCTTTGCATAGTCAATAAATTACAGGTAAATATCTTTCTGGTAACTTTCAGCCAAGATCCATCTGATGTCAGCAATGATATCCCTCGTTCCATGTCTTCTTCTGTATCTGGCTTGAACAACTAAAAGTTCTCTGTTAATGTACAGTTGCAGTCATTTTTTTATTACTTTAGTAAAACTTTACTCTCATGGGATATCAATGATATTGTTCAATGACTTCCACATTCCACTGGTTCACTTCTCTTTGGAATGGGCGCAAATATGCATCTCTTCCAGTCAGTTGGCCAGATAGCTGCCTTCCAAATTCTTGGCATAGATGAGTGAGTACCTTCAGTGTTACATCAGTTTCTTGAAAGATTTCAATTTGTATTCCATCAATTTCCGATGCCTTGTTTCTTGCCAATGCCTTCAAAACACTTTGGACTTCTTCCTTCAGTATCATTGGCTCTTGGTCACATGCTACTTCTTGAAATGGTTGAACAACGGTCATTTCTTTTTGGTACAGTGACTCTATTCCTTTTCATTTTGTTTTGTGCTTTCTGTATCATTCAATATTTTTCCCATAGAATCCTTCAATACTACAAGTCAAAACCTGAATTTTTTCTTCAGTTCTCTCAGCTTGAGAAATGCTGAGCTTGTTCTTCTCTTTTGGTTTTCTAATTCCAGGTCTTTGCACATTTTGTTATAAAATTTGACTTTGTCCTCTCAAGATGCCTTTTGAAATTTTCCATTCAACTCTTTTACCTCCTAATTTCTCCCATTTGCTTTAGCATTTCTACAATGGAGAGCAAGTTTCAGAGTATCTTCTGATATCTATTTTGGTCTTTTCCTTCTTTCTCATCTTTTTAATGACTTTTTACTTTCTTCCTGTATGAAATTCTTGATGTCATCCCACAACTCTTCTGGTCTTCAGTTGTTGGTGTCTAATGCATCAAATTTTCTCTTCAGATGATCTCTAAATTCAGGTGGGATGTATTCACGGTCATATTTTGGCTCTTACGGACTTATTTTAATTTTCTTCAGCTTCACCCTGAATTTTCCTATGATGGTATGTTCCACAGTCTGCCCCTGGCCTTTTTTTGACTGATGATATGGAGCTTTTCCAACCTTCTCTTTCCACAGTTGTTGTCAATTTGATTTCTGAGTGTCCCATGTGGTGAGCTCCATATGTACAGTTATCTTTTCTATTGTTTAAAAATGGTATTTGCAATGAAGAAGTTACTGTTCTTGCAAAATTCTATCATGCAATCTCCAGCATCATTTCTATCAACAAGGCCATATTTTCCAATTACTGATAGTTCCTCTTTGTTTCCAACCTTCACATTCTAACTTCCAGTAATTCTCAATACATATTGCTTGCATGTTTGATAATTTCAGCGTGAAGAAGTTGGTAGAATTCTTCAATTTCATCATCACTGGATTTAGTGGTTGGTGCATAAATTTGAATAATAGTGGTATTAACTGGTCTTCCTTGTAGGTGTATGGATATTATCCTATCATAGACAGTGTTGTACTTCAAGACAGATCTTGATATACTCTTTTTGATGATGAATGCTCTGCCATTCCTCTTCAATTTGTCATTTCCAGCATAGTAAACCTTGTGATTGCCAAACTCAAAATGGCCAATACCAATCCATTTCAGCTTACTAATGCCTACAACATCAATGTTTATTTGTTCCATATAATTTTTAACAATTTCCAAATTTCCTAGATTTATACTTCATACATTCCATGTTCTGATTGTTAATAGATGTCTACAGCTGTTTCTCTTCCTTTTGAGCTGTGTCCTATCAGCAAATTAAGGTCCCAAGGGCTTTACTTTATTTGTGTTATCACTGTTAACTCTACTTTGAGGAGGCAGCTCTTACACAATCACATTTTGAGTGCCTTCCAACCTGAGGGGTTAAACTTCTGGCACTGTATCTGACAATAGTCTGGTGCTCTTCATCATGTCTCAATATTCAATATTCTAGTGCTAACTGACAGTGTTCCACTGGTATTCATAAGCTTTTTAGTGACTAAATATTTGGAGGTACACCATCTCTCCTTCTTCCTAGTCTGTCTTCATCTGGAAGCTCAGCTGATACTTGTCCACCATGGGTGACCCTGCTGGTATTTAAAATACCCATGACATAGCTTCCAGAATCATAGCAACACACTGACAGATGAGTGGTAGATTCTGATTCATAGTACTTTCATATATTCCAGTGTAGATCAGAGCTCAATAGGATTTTTGGTGGGTGATGTTTTGGAAGTATATCACTTTGAGGCACCTCTGGGTGAACTCAAACCTTCAATATTTCAGTTAGAAGCCAAGGGTGTTAACCTGTTGTGGTACCATGAATTTACTCAATATGATTTTTGTATCCAAAGTGTTCTTAACTTCCACCAAATGATTGGGTCATTGTTGTTATTAAGTGCAGTCAAGTTGGTTTTGACTCATAGTGACCCTGTATAGAGTTTCTGAGGAACAGGTGGTAGGTTTAGATCACTGGCCTTGTAGTTAGCAGTCCAGTGCTCATCCTACAGTGCAACACTAGAACCTTGAAAATAAGGTGTACAGGACTATAGCAACAGAATTGGTTAGTATTGTCAACCTGCTGGGTTTAAAAGGAGTCACCTCAAAAGCAGGAACAGTTGATCCGAAACCATCAAGAAAGAAAAGCTATGAGCAGAGCATGAGCTACCTATCTGAGAAAGTGGCAGCCACAGAGGCGACAGTACAGGCAGTGATGAAGAAACTGAGCAACTGTGGGTTTCCCAGACAATGGACCATGTAAAGCTGAGTGCCTATGGGCAGGAGGATGAATTGTAGAAAATGTCCTTTGGGCACTTACAAACTGGCTAAAGGAACTTTGTAACACTTGCCCAAGCAGGATAGAGACCAAAGGGCTTCTTGGTTGACAGACCAAAGACAAGTACAAGATGTGCCTGCATATGGCAGAGAGGAGGCATTCCTGACTAGATAATTACTGCATCCTGAATTGTTTGTGATCCTGAATTGTACCTTGTTTACTTCCCTAATAAACTCCATAATCGTGAGTATTGTCTTAGAGTTCTGTGAGGCCAATATAGTGGCTTGTTGTTATTAAGTTCTACTAAATTAGTTCCAACTCATAGAAACTCTGTATAGGGTTTTCGAGGGAGAGCCACTTTGCCATTTGAGTTTGAACCACCAACCTTGCCATTCAAACTGACCTTGCAGTCTGGTGCTTATCCCAAAGCACCACACCAGGACTCCTGTAATAGCTTAGTGAACCCAAATGTGAAGCAGAGAGTGTGGTAGAAGGGATGGTTGGTGTCATAGAGTGCAAAGAATGTTGAAGGGTGGAAGCATGTTTGACCTCTGCCTCATAGGAATCATTCTTGGACTGATTTTGAGTTTGAGTCCCCTTCCCACTTCTGAAGTCAGACACAACCTCCATTCTGTTTTTGCACTTGTTTAAACATCCCAGGAATTCCATCCTTAGTGTCTTTGTTGTTGTTAAGTGTTGTCAAATTGATTCTGACTCACAGCCACCCAATATAGTGTTTCCAAGAAGTGGCTGGTGAGTTCAAACTGCCAACCTTGCAATCGATCTTGTGGTCCAGTGCTTATTCTACAGCACCACACCAGGACTCTATTATTTCCTCAGTAAATACTCAATAAGTATTTTCATTTTCAGATAATCCAGCAGATGGCAGACAAAGACAGAAGCTGAACAGGCTCTAGGCTGCTTTACTTTTCACACTGGTCACTTTCTTCATGATAGTCTCCTGGTCTTGGCAGACAGTCACTGTAACTGTGACTTCAGGTATGCCATAGTCCCAGATCACTGCCCCAGAAAACTCCTGCACACCATGTAGTTATCAATGTATGAAGCAAAGATAAAAGGAGCATCTAAAAATGTTAACAAGTACTTAGAAGGACATCATCAGGAAATTCATCACCAACTGATATGATTGAAATTGCAATGAGTTTTTATACAAAAGAATCTAATATACTGTTATACAAGTGACTCTGAATATACCTGAATATGAATATACAAGATAATCTGAATATACATAATTCTAATTACCTAAAATGAAAACTTATACATCCTAATTCCACCAATCCTTTGTCAGTTTGTCATTCTAGCCACTAGTATTTTAAATACCAGCAGGGTTATCTATGGTGAACAGGTTTCAGCAGAGCTTCCAGATGAAGACAAATTAGGAAGGAGAGGTAACAACTTCTAAAAAGTTAGTCACTTAAAAACTTTATGTATAGCAGTAGAACACTGATATAAATGCCTTTAAGATATGCTCCTAAGGTTGGAAGATATTCAAAATGCAGTTGGAGAAGAGCTGTGTTCTTAAAGTAGAGTTGGCCTTAATGATGTGGATGGAGCAAAGCTTTCCAGACCTTAATTTTCTAATGGGACACAACTCAAAATTAGAAGAAACAGTTTCAAACAAAGTATGAATCTATGAAAATTGGAAGGAGTAAAAAATGAAATGGAAATGCATAAAGATTGATTTTATGCATAGGCATTAGTGAGTTGAAATAGACTAATACTGACCATTTTTAATCAGATTGTATAGTTTACTATGCCAGAAATGTCAAGTTAAGAGGAATTACATCACATTCATCATCAAAAAGAACATTTTAAGATATATCTTGAAGTATAATTCTGTCTGTGATAGAATAATATCCTATTCTGACAAGCAAGACCAGGTAATACCACTATTCTTCAAAGTTACGCATCAACCACTATAGACAATGATGAAGAAATTTAAGAATTCTACAAATTTCTTCTGTCTGAAATTAATCAAACATGCAGTCAAGAAGTTACTGGTGATTGGAATGTAAAAGTGGGAAATAAAGAGGAAGGATAGGTAGTTGGAAAATGTAGCAGTGATGACAGAAATTATGCTGGAGATCACATGCCAGAATTTTGCAAGACCAACACTTGAAAATACCTTTTTTAAACAAAATAAACAATGGCTATACATGTGGACCTCACCAGATGGAATACACAGGAATCAAATTGGCTACATCTGTCAAAAGAGACATTTGAAGAAGGTCAATATCACCAGCCAAAAGAAGGTCAGAGGTTGACCATCAATTGCTCATATGCAAGTTCAGACTGAAGCTAAAGAAAATATAAATAAGTCTACAGGAGTCAAAATATATCCCATATGAATTTAGAGAGCATCTGAAGGATATCTGATGCATTTGATGAGTTGTGGAATGACATCAAGAACATCACATATGAAGAAAACAAAAGGCCATTAAAAAACAAGAAAGAAAGAAAATACCAAAATGGATATCAGAAGAGACTCTGAAACTTGATCTTGAACATAAAATAGCTATGACTGGAAGAAATGATGAAGTAAAGAGCTGAACAGAAAATTTCAAAGGGCAGCTCCTTAGAAAAAGTTAGTAGTGAAATGCGACCAGGAGTCAGAAAGCCAAAAGGCAAGAACATGCTCAGTATTTCTCAAGCTGAAAGTACTAAAAGAAAAAAAAAAAAAAAAATCAAGCTTCAACTATCAACATTGAAAGATTCAATATGCATGGGACAGCTAACTGAAACCCTCCAGTTACTCCTCAGAAACCCTCTCTACAGGGTCACTATGAATTGGAACTGACTGGACAGCACTTAACAACTACAACAACACCATGCCATGGACAAAATGGGCCCTAGTGTGGCACAGTAGGATAAGCACTGGACTGGTAAACACAGGTCAGAAGTTCACATCCACCAACTACTCTTGGAATGCTATACAGGGTCTCTATGAGTCAGAACGGACTCTACAGTAAGCAACAACAACATGGGAAAAATAATTAATGATGCAGGAAGCATCAAAAGAAGGTGAAAGAAATACACAGTCACTGTACCAAAAAGAATTGGTCAATGTTCAATCATCTCAGGAGGTAGCAAATGATGAAGGAAGAAGTCCAAGCTCCGCTAAAGACAAAGGAAAAAAACAAGGCTCCAAGAATTGAAATAATACAAATTGGAATGTGTCAACAAACAAACACAGCACTGGAGGTGCTCACTCATCTATGGTAAGAAATATGAAAAAAATATGACTCTGATTGATTGGAAGAGATCCATATTTGAGCCCATTCAAAAAAAGTGACACAACAGAATGTGAAAATTGTCGAACCAATATTACATGTAAGAAAAATCTTGCTGAAAATAATTCAAAAGCAATTGCAGCAGTACATCAACAGGGAGCTTCCAGAAATTCAAGCCAGATTCAGAAGAAGATATGGAACAAGAAATATTGTTACGGACATCAGATGGATATTGGCTGAAAGAAGAGAATACCAGAAAGAAGTTTACTTATGCTTTATTGACTGTGCAAAGACATTCAACTGTGTTGATCATAACAAACTATGGATGACATTACAAAGAATGGGAATTCCAGAACACTTAATTGTGCTCATGCAGAACCTGTACATAGACCAAGGCAGTCATCCAAACAGAACAAGGGAATACTGAATGGTTTAAAATCAGGAAAGGTGTGTGCCAGGGTTGCATCCTCTCACCATACTTATTCAGTCTGTATGTTGAGCATATAATCTGAGAAACTGGATTTATGAAGAAGAACGTGGCATCAGGACTGGAAGAAGACTCATTAATAACCTATGATATGAAGATGTTACAACCTTGTAGCTGGAAGTAAAGAGGACTTGAAATAATTATGAAGATCAAATACTATGGCCATCAGTATGGATTAAACCTTGATGTAAAGAAAAAGAAAATCATCCCAGAGAGACCAATAAATAGCATCATGATAAACTGAGAAAAGATTGAAGCTGTCAAAGACCTCATTTTGCTTGGATCCATAACAACTGCTGCTTATGAAAGAAGCAGTAAAAAAAAAAATCCAACAACAGGGATCCACTAGGGGCCTACGGTTGAGCTGCATTCCCATTCTTTCTCCCTCCCTGGTGGTGACCCCTCCCCGCCTGAAACCTGAAGCTGAGCCATGTGAACCACCTATCCCTCAGGGAGATAGGCTTCCAAGCTAGGCTGGAAGCCACCACCTCAGAAATTAAGGCAAATTGGCAGGGGCCATGATGGCTCTGATAAAAAATACATTGCAACAACATCAGAGGCCATGTCACCAAAGGGCAGAGTGGCGGAGGACCCTAAGCATGAAGGGCTCATTGCTAAGCAAGGCCACAATGAGTCTCCCCTTGGAAGGCAAGGCCCTGAGGAGGGATCTCATGTGGGGACTCTGCAGTTTCTGTCTCTTTGTTTTAATCAGCTTATTTTTAATTTTCTTGATTTTATAATAAAAGTTTTCAGTAGAATCTTAGTAAGAATCATATTAAAGATTTGAAACTTGTTTTTAGGCACATTCACACCATATTCAATCATGTGTAGTCCTAAAGAATGCTTTTCACACTAACAATAAGTTTCACCACTAGGAAAAACCAGCTAAAGTTTTTCCAAGTCCAGGTTTAAGATTACATTCAACATTCTGTGTAGTTTTGATTACATCAAGACCTCTAGAAAATTAGCTAAAAATGCAATTTAGGGCTAAGGGAATAGTAAAAGATCACAAGCAGAAATTTAACTAGATGTTTTGTATAGAGAAGTATAAGGAAGTTGTTCTGTTTTTTCTTAGCTACAAAACTTTTTTATGCTTCTTGTTTTTCTTGTTTAATCAATCATGAGAAACAACTTTGTTGTCAGTTACCATAGCAAATAATATTTAGGTACATGTTGTGATTAATGAATCTATAGAAAGTAATAGGTGAAGGTAGAAATAGGAGTTAAGATTTAGAATTATGTTTTAAGGTTAAACTGACATTTTAAGAACAATAAGATTTGCTTACAGAAATCAGATATTGTCTAATTACGCAAAGGGAAACAAGGAAGATTTTGATGCTCTTGATGTTCTATATTGAAATGATTAATATGTATGATTTAGATCACTACTTTGAAAAGAATGATTAATAGATTGATGGTATAGAGTAGTATAAAAGCTGTTTGAGAATCTGAAATAAATGTAAGAGGAGAAATAAAATGTAAAAGAAAAAGAGGAAAAATAAAATGTGAGTTAAGAAGATTCACCATTCATCGAGACCCATTGATTTTGTGAGCTTCATTTCTTTGCCGACGCCATGCATCCCTCCAAGGACCCCCTAATAAGATTGTTGGGGCTGGCCCCTGACAGCAAATGAACATTTTAGCTTTACTGGTCTTCCACCTGCACCTGTTGCCTTAGGACTGAAACCTTTTCCTTCTTCAGGAGAGGGTCTCTACACTAATGGGTCTCCCATGAACTTCCCCCAGCAAGGGAAAAGTTTGAATGGAGATGTGAATTGTAATGGTTTATCTACTGTATCTCATAATACTACTCAGGGATTTTGAACTCTGCTCCCCACTCCTCCAGCACTTCACCTCCATTATCACCTCAACGTGGCTTATGACTGTCTCTGGAACTATTCACAATACCCTTCCACCAATCCTGGCAGCAACCTTAAAGACCCACCCTTTCTCTTCCAATTCTTTGGGCAACAATACCAACTCAACAGTATCCTTGGGGGCAGCCAGCAACCTTCATCCCCAAATCACAACACTTATCTTTGGAGTGGTAGGCAAGAGTTATAGGCCAAAGTTATCCAGATCCCTTGGTGCTTAACTCGACTTACAGGAACTGTATGATTCCTTTCTTGATTAGAATTTTGAGGAGATGCCAAATGGATCCCCTAGCTGTTTCACCTCCCAACACTCTTCTCCTATGTTAGGATCCAGCATCCAGAACTTTGCACCGTCCCAGGAGGTAGGCAGTGATATCCATCCAGATGAGATGGGAGAAAAGGAGTCAGTGGTAGAAGAGAATGGCACTGTCTTTGTAGGCAGCCTGGAGCTAGAAGAAGAACAGCCAGAACTGAAGATATGTGGCTATAATGGTTCTATCACCTCTGAGGAATCATTGCACCAAGTCTCAGTCCTAGTCCCTGGTCCTTCAGCAAGCTGTTTACATGATCTATCACACCTTCCTCATCAACTGGAAGACACTCCAATCCTCAGTGAAGATCTGGAGCCCTTCAATTCTCTGGCACCAGAGTCAGTAAGTGAAGAACTCTGGTATAGATGATGATACAGAGCTAATAGATGAAGAAGACAAGCTGCTCTGGGGGGCATCCCTGTGATCTCTGCACTTGATTGCTCTTCACTTAATAATACCACTGTCTTCAGTCTCGTGGCAGATGACAGTCAAACTTCAGCCTCTATCTTTGCCAGCCCAATCTCTCCACCTTTCTTAGGGGAGTCTATTCTGCAAGATAATAGCTCTGATATGAATAATGGTAGTAATACAGAACAGGATGATATGGAAACTCAGGCTTCTGACTTCCCACTACCCCTGACCTAACCAGCTCCTGACCAGCTACCCACTATTCACCTATACCACCCAGGAACCTCACCAGCAATATCACCAACAGAGTCCCAGAAATCTTTCCAACCATCTCTCAGCAGACTTTCCAGCAGCCTCTACTGAAATCTTCCCAGTCATTTCCTTAGCATACTTCCTGAAAGTCTCTCCAACTTCCTTAGCAGTCCTCCCAGCAGTTTTCTTAGATGTCTCCCTGCCTGTCTTCCCAGGGACCTACCAAAAACTTCCCCAACAATTTTCCTGGTAGATGCCTTCCCAATACTCTCCCCAACAAGTAAGGATGTCTGCAGCTTCCCTTAATCCACTGCTGACCTGGAAGACAACACTGTAGAAGGAAGCATTGCTGTCAGTGGTGAGTCCTAAGGAGACATATTGCTACCCCAGAAGAAGTTTGTCTTTCTCTCCAGCATGAGTGGCAGAGAGAGGGGCACATCAAGAAAGGCAGCCACTGATGATGGGAAAGACCTGGTGTTTTGGCCAGTGTGTAAAGGAGATGAAATATATCCCAGAAATGATCAAGTACCTGAACTGCAACATGGTACACAGTATCTGCTGTCAACACTTCACCTTCAGTCCCTGCATGCCTGCTGGAGATTTCTTTAAATACAGAGACCACCAAAGAATATGCAATGGATACAGCTTTCAGCAGAGAAATTCCATCTAGAATTCAGGCAAACCAGGCAAATCTTGAAACACTGAGAAGGCCAAGACCAAGGAGGTCCCCAAGGTGAAATGGGGCCATGGTCGACCACCAACACCAAACTCACTAAGTTATTGAATAAGACAGACAACCACCTCCTAAAGAAATTAGAGGCTCAAGAAACCCTGAATGAGAAGGATAAACTAAAATGGTGTAAAATTAAGATAATGAAGCTGAAGGTACAAGGGCAGGCCAAAAACAAGCAGAAACAAGAGACCAAGAATTTAAAAAAATAACAAAGCTAAGAAGAACTCCAAAGCTGAGAAGGAGAAGGTAAAAACAAAGCAGGGAAAATGGAAGCAAAAAGTCAAGGAGACAGTAAAAATGAAAGAAAAGGAGGAGATGGCCAAAGTAAAGCAGACAAGCTCCAGTCACAGAGGCAATTGGAGGAACAGCAGAGGCAGCATATGATCTTTGAGTATATCTATCTGTCTGACTGACCACCAGATTTTGCCTAATTTCTCATGCATTCCTGGTCTGATAGTACCCAATGGGGCTTTCTTAGACTGTGTGATCATTGTGGAGTTCCTGTATCATTTTAACATGGTGCTGGGCTTTGATTCTGGTAAAGATGTGCCTAGCTTTGGGGTTCTGCAAGAGGGATTCTTGTGTCAAGATGACAGCTTGGGCAAGGTACAGGATCTGCTGGTGGGGGTCCTAAAGACCTATGATTCTGGCTTGCTCTTCTACTGTCAGTTCCTAAAGATCTTGGAGGAGAAGGTGCTGGAGATCCCACTGATGAGAGACAATGTGTCCAAGAGTCTATGTTGCTTCTTTGTGGCAAATGAAGTGGAGCTACATTTCTGTTACATCCTGCACACCCAGCCTTTTCAGGCCTAGCCATTCTAACAGTTTACCTGGTCTTCCTTGTGAATACGCTGCTGGAGAGCATCCCCAGCTACAGGGAAAAGAAGTGGATTGTTGAAGGCTGGTTCTGGAGACTTAAAACTGCTCTGACCAAGCAAACTGGACCGCCCAGAGTAGAGCTGCAAGGCCAGAGTAAAGTCAGGAGTACAGGCACAGCTCCAGATAATGGAGACTTATGGCATGATAGAGGAGGAAGAGGAAGAGACTATAGCAGCAGGCCATGGTCAACAGAGAGGTTGATGCCCAGCATCCAGCATCCTGGAGTTAGAATGCCAGATAGAAAAACTCAGCAAGCATCAGTTCTTCTTTCACAAAAAAAAACCTACTTAATTCATCCCAAGTGCTGCAAGCCTTCTCCTTGGGTCAAGACTACTACAGACACCTCTACTGGATGCTGCAATATTTGACTAGTATTGCTGTGGAAGGAACAGAGGGTTGTTTTCCTGAGGATGTGTTAAAGCAGGAAACTGACTCTTTAAAGGCGGCAACCCTAACTTAACACTCTTTGTAAAGATGGAATTAGCTAACTCTAGTATCTCTGCTAGTTCTGCCTGGGCTCAAGGCCAACCTAGAAAAACTAAGCCTAGGTCTATGTGGTCTGTTGTTACTGTTAGATGCCATTGAGTCAGTACCCACCCATAGCAACCTTATGCACAGCAGAACAAAACACTGCCCGATCCTGGGCCAACCTCACTACTGCTGCCACACTTCAGTCCATCAATGCTGCCACCCGGCCAATCCATCTCATTGGGGGCCTTCCTCTTTTTCTCTGACCCTCCACCTTACCAAACATGATATCCTTCTCCAGTGACTGGTCCCTCCTGACAATATGTCCAAAGTATGAGAAACGAAGTTTGTGCAGCCTTGTTGTTGTTGTTGTTAGGTGCCATTGAGTCGGAACTGACTCATAGCGACCCCATGCACAGCAGAATGAAACAATGTGCGATCCTGGGCCAACCTCACTACTGCTGCCACACTTGAGTCCATCAATGCTGCCACCTGGCCAATCCATCTCGTTGGGGGTCTTCCTCTTTTTCTCTGACCCTCCATCTTACCAAGAATTATATCCTTCTCCAACCTTTAAATTCCCTGACAAGCATCAGGATTCAGAACAGCCTAAGGCCCAATTTCACCCCTAGCCCCAGACTCAGCTTTACCTCCAAGTCCCAGTCTTGCCCCCAGTCCCATAATGGGCTCCCATTTGTCTCTGCGTCAGATCAGCATGCTCAGCCAGTCAACATTTCTTTCTTGGCTGAATCATACTCTTAGCCACAGATCCTTGTTGAGCAGCTCAGTCCTCATGCCTGACACCAAGTCCAGGGAAACTGAACCCAGCCACATCCCAGCCTGTGGAAGAGCTGGAGTCTGATGACACAGAATCCAGCCCTGATCTTCAACCTCCCTAGCTTAATTTCTCAGCCCAAGATGCCCTGAAAATGGATTTGCCCCCATACCAACCCCTGCATTTTCTAAGGACCAATCTACTCCCTCCCCTCAGCTTCCTGCCTTATACAAGCTAGTAATTAGACCCAGTGCTGCCAATTCATGTTTTCCACTGCAATTCTGTTCTACCCCTTAACTGTGGTAGTAACTAAGAAGCCAGCAGGAGACCCTGGAGAAATGTCATAGAGTCCCAGAGGGCTGGGGCAGTCAAAATAGAGAGGCAGTCCACCCAGTAAATTCTTCAATCAGCAACATTACTTAACCCAGCTAACAGCCCAACCTGTGCCTCTGAGTTGTACTCTGGCAGGTGATAGATCCAAGATCCCGAGACATTGGATGCAACACTCAAGGCCCTGCACCAAAGGCATCTGGGAAAAAGAACTTTACAAATGCCTTAGCAAGCACAGGGACTTCTTGCAGGAAATCTGCCTACAGTCCATCTTTGAGCCCAGCCAGCTACCTGCCTTTCAAGAAGGTTTATGAGCTGGTTCCCCAAAGAGAAGACATATGAGACAGAACTAGCTGTGCTTCAGTGGATTGAGGGACTGGAGCAGGGAGTTATCCTTTCAGATTTGCAGATTTGGGGCTGGATGTGTCCTAGCCCAGACTCTACCCATGAAGATTTGATGTACTATGAATATCTAACCAACTCCCAGGAGGACATCACCTGGAGAGGTTGGATCAAGGAAAGACTGGCACCCCAATATGAAACTACTACCAACCCTCTAGACCTAGCTGTGATGCAGCTGGCTGCACTGGAAGAGAATGCAGAGCAGCAGTACCTGCAAGAGCCTTTCTGGCCAGCCCATGAGGCTGTGCTGAGAAGTCCCTACTCAGTACACCCAATGGTGCCTCCCAGGGATGTCTCCCACAGAGATATCATATGAGATCATGCCTCGAATTTGGGCCTGGTGCCAGATTCATGATTGCTGTCATAGTGCAGCTCAGGTGTGCTTGTGTCTGGATCAGCTAGAGATGTACATTGCCTGGATTTTAAAAGTCTGTCAACAAAGTGACCTGTCTAGTCTGCCAGAAGGATAACAACTGCGGAGAGCATCTTGGCTTCTGCTGTATGACACGGTCCCAGCGGGAAGAGAGACATCATGCAAAGCAGATGACTCTCAAAAAGCTGGTCTCTATCTTCCCTTCAAGTTAACTCTGAATTCACTTGTAAAAATATATAATATTGCCATATTCACAGCTTTTACTGTGAGCTCTACAAACCTTAGGAAAAAAACAATTATCTCAACTTCAGTAGCCTGAGTTCAAAGAGAATTGTATAAATTACTCCCTTTCACAGAAAACCTAAGTACAAAGTAACTGCATTGGTGAAACCACAAAAGCAGATAACAAATTAAAGTCAAGCTGACCTACCCCTATAGACCTC
>NW_006408625.1:7192251-7195280 GCF_000296735.1 Chrysochloris asiatica
CATTATGTAGGATAGAAGATTGATAATTAGTAAGTAGAAATAATAAGGTAGTGCAAGCATTGATGATTAAAAGAAACTTACGTTACTAAGAAAATGTAATCAGGAGTCTGATAAGTAGAAATGATTTGTGTAAAGTTTGACTTAATCTTTTAGTGGAAACAAGAAAAAACAATTTATCACATACTGGGAAAGGAGATGAAAGTCAGTTTGAACACCACAGAAATATTTTTGTCAAGGTTGTTTAATGAACAGGTGTAGAATTGTTGTGATAAACTGTGTAATAATTCAAGGAAAGATCAAAGTAGCAATTCATTATGTACTGTGTAGTTTTAAGTATAAAAAAATAAAGACTTGCTGAGCCGGGCCAGAAGAACAAGCAGACAGAGAAAGAGAGCCCCTTCAGCTAACTAAGCAGAGGCTCTTGATTGCTTTCATTTTCGCCCACTCAGTGTCTCCTCTTGTGTCCCACAATCCCGCGAGAGCTGGAATCCTGCAGACAACGATGAATTTCTTCTGCTTTGTGATAAGTATGACCATGGTTGCCACATTTACTGCCATTCACCCAAGATGGAAGCTGTCCCAGGAGATTGGTTCAGTGCTGTCTGTTTGGCCCAGGTAGAAGAGAATTCACTCCAAAGCCTAGTTTCCCAGAGTAAGGCCAGAAATGAAAAAGTAGTTATATACTGAACTTCCCAGAGGTTGATGGCCACCTACACAAGGTACTGTAAGGAGGACAAGAAAGCCTATATCTCTATTCAAGCTGCAGCAACTCTCTATTGCACCACAGCAATCTCACATTTTGCAAGATTATCCTGATGGAATCCCATGATGCAGCATGCCCTTTCCTGGAACCTGTGAGTCCAAAGTTGGTGAGTGGCTACCGACATATCATTAAAAACCTAATGGATTTTTCCACCATGCAGGATTGACTGCTCCAGGGAGGGTATACCAGCTCTGAAGAGTTTGCAGTGGATGACCTCTCTGGTCTTTGACAACTGCCAGACCTTCAACGAGGGTAACTCTGAAGTGGGCAAGGCTGGGCACATCATGTGCCACATCTTTGAGAGAGCTGATGGAATTTTCATGAGGAAAAACAGGACAATTTGTGAGACACAGGAGTTGAGGAGCCACCCTGTGGCATCCTCCCCCACTCAAAAACCTGTCATTACTACTTGCCGATGATGCCCTGAGTCCAGACTCAAAGTCAAGATATTCAGTGATATTTTACTTGATCCTTGGCAGTACTCCCACAAACTCTTGTACCCCACCCCTTTCCTCTCATGTTTCTCAGATAAGAGGTCCTTCTGGACTGGAAGCCAAAAAACAGCCCCCAAAAAATCAATAAAAAGAAATCAAGTGACATATTGCATTAGGCAAATCTGTTGCAAAAAACCACTATAAAATGTTAAAGAGCAAGATGTTACTTTGAGGACTAAAGTGTGCCTGACCCAAACCATAGTATTTTCAATCTCCTCATATGCATGTGGAAGTTGGACAATGAATAAGGAAGACCATAGAAGAATCAGTGCATTTGAATTATGAAAGAAGAATATTGAACATATCATGGTCTGCAAAAATAACAAAAAACCTGTCTCAGAAGAAGTATGGCCAGAATGTCCCTTTGAAGCAAGGATATCAAGACTTTGTCTCAAGTACTTTGGACATATTACCATGAGGGACCAGTCCCTGGGAAAGGGTATCATGCTTGCTAAAAGAAAGGGTCAGTGAAAAAAAAGTGGAAGACCTTCAACAAGATGGATCAACACAATGATAGTAATAATAGGCTCAAACATAACTGTAATTGTGAGTCTGACACAAGACCAGGCAGAGATTTTTTTTTTTTCCTGTTGTACAAAGGATCACTATGAGTCAGAACCACCTCAATGATATTTAACACCATTCCTCCTAATTATGGAAGCAACATTATAAGAACAGTTTTCAACAATATCATCATAGTACAAGATAATCAATAATGAAAACTCAAAATAATTTAGTATAACCCATGCACCTCAAATCTCCCCTTCAAAACTCTTCGCCCATTTCTGGTGCCACTGCTTCTCTGGCCAGCGTCCCGCACTCCACTCTTCTCATTTAATGGTCCCAGGGATCTCTGCTCCTGGACTGCAAAATCAATCACTCCCCTCCTTTTGTTATATAACTTCTACTTTTACATTTCCGACCCTTACAGTCAGTCCTGAGAGCAATTATTCACTATTGTACCACAAGAGTCTTATCCCCATTTCCTTTCAATAGCCCGTCCCAACAGATTGGAAACCATTCATTAATGATTCTACCATCCCCCACCCTGTCTAGAACTAGGCTCCCTCTTGAAAGCTTGTAAGCCAGTCACTTTTTGCTCTTGTAGCCTCCCCGCCCCGCCACCATTTTGAGTAGCCAATGTCTAAATTGCCCATCCCTGTCAACCCTGTGTACCGAGTGGGTGGGAGTGATCCTCTCTTTAAAGATTTGTTCCCATTTTTAATCTACTACATCCATAAGTATAGATAAAGTTCATCAAATTGTAGCGGGTTACTTTTTTTTTCCTCTTGTTTCTCTTCTAGTTGAGTTCTGATCATCCAGCCATTGAAGCCAGGTAAAGTGGGTACTATCTGCAAGTATGGGTGTTCTTGTGCATCTCCTCTCACTTCATCTCAGCTGGACACTTCCCTCTCTGTTCTAGTCTTCTGTGGCCATGTCACTGCCTCTGGACCCAGGAGTCCCAGAATCGTGCCATACTGCTGGCCAACCAGGGCTTCACCCGGGTTCACAGGAGTCTATTGAATGTAGTTGGATTTAACTCCCAACTTCATTGCTGTTTTTTCCCCTCTTCCCCTTATCAGTGACCAGTGTGGTCAGCCACACCACCATACCTGCTCATGTATTCCCCTTTAGTCTTAGTCTTGGAAGGAGGTTTGCTCTGAGGGAAGGAGGTTTGCCAGCCCTTCAGCTCTCAAGCTATCCTGTGTCTATTCCCTATCTCATGCTCTATATTCTCCTCCCTCCCTTCCCTTACCTCATCCCATGCATCC
>NW_006408625.1:7195504-7196079 GCF_000296735.1 Chrysochloris asiatica
TTTTACAATAATGGTCTTTTGCAGTATTTCTCCTTTTGTGACTGATTAATTTCACTCCACATAATGTCCTAAATGTTCATCCATGTTATGCGGTGGCTTGCGGCTTCCTTGTTCTTCAAGGTATCAATCATAGTATTCCATTGTGTGTATGTACCACACTTAGTTTCTCCATTATTCACTTGATGGGCACTTAGGCTGTCTGCATCTTTTTGCTATTGTTAAGAGTGTTGCTATGAACATTGGTGTGCATATATCTACTTATGTTATGGTTCGTATTTCTTGTGGGTTAATACCAAGAAGAGGAATGTCTGGATCATATGGAATTTCTATATCCAACCTTCTGAGGAAGCTCCATATTGCTTTCCAGAGTGGTTGGAGCATTTTTCAATCCCACCAGCAATGTAAGTCAGTCCCATTCTCTCTGCATCCTCACCAGCATTTATTGTCCTCAACTTTTTTTTTTTTTTTTTATATATTTGCTGCTATTGCTGGTGTGAGATGATAGCTCATTGTTGTTTTGATTTGTATATCTCTAATGACTCTAAGGAGCTCTGGTAGCGTAGTGGTTACGAATC
>NW_006408625.1:7206882-7207824 GCF_000296735.1 Chrysochloris asiatica
TGTATTTTGGTATTTTTTTATGCTTTCTGATTGCCTCCAGGTAGATATGATCAGGAAATGGGTTTCCCTTTTAACCCTTCTTGTTGAGAAATTTCAAGATGCCATTGTTGGTTGTTTTGACGTAACTTAGGATTTAATTTTCGGCCATTTCCTTTTTTTGTCTGTTTGTCCCGCTCCACAATCCCCGTTCAGGCCTTTTTTCTAGTTGTAAACAGTTCAGAACTGACTGTGGCCATTTGGTTTTAATTGGGAACTGTCTCTTTAAATTTCAAGATCTGTGTGCATGCGTTGTAGAACCCTCTGAGGGTGGGGCTGGTTCCCACTAGCCCAGGCACCCCTATAATCACCAGAATGGAGGTGTGCAGACAGCAAAGAACCAATGAACAGCTTCCAAAAGAAAAGAATGTCCACACCTTTATCTCTGCTGTTCTGCCAGGTGTCTGTGGTCGCTCCGATCCTTCCCCCGCTTGGTCTCAACCAAGATGGTGGCTCCTTGATCAGCTGAGCATCTTGCATTAGAAAGCAATGGATTTCTTGCTTCTGCCACAATTTCCCCCAGCTGTAAGCCTTCCAACCTTCTAAATATTCCTTTATATGTTGTTAACAGTTCTGGGACCATCCCCTGCTTGGTCGGGTACTCTGTGTTGTTGCTGGCAGAGTTCCTTTACTGCACTTCCACCAGATCCACCATCTTGTTTGTTCTCTTCTCCCATATCCATTTTTTGTCCTTTTTCTTGTAGAGGTGTTGTAGTTTCCTATATATTTTGGAAATGAGTCCCTTGTCTGATGTTTCATTGCAAAAGATTTTTTCCCATTCTGTGGGCTCCCTTTTTACTCTTTTGGTGAAGTGTCTTGATGCACATAAGTTTCTAATTTTTAGTATTTCCCAGTCATCTATTTGCCTACTATTGTATGTGGAATTTTCAAACTGCTTGGTAGTCT
>NW_006408625.1:7209233-7213824 GCF_000296735.1 Chrysochloris asiatica
TTTGCTGCTGAATTCTGTTGTCTAGGATTATGTTGAGAATTTTTGCATCTATGTTCATGAGGGATATTGGTCTATAATTTTCTTTCTTAGTGATGTCCTTACCTGGTTTTGGTATGAGGGTTATGCTTGCTTCATAAAATGTATTAGGAAGTTTTCCATCCTCTTCTGTATTCTGGAATAATCTGAGTAGAATTGGTGACAACTCTTCCTTGAATGTTTGGTAGAACTCACCATGAAGCCATTTGGGTCTGAATGTCTTTTGGTTGGGTGTTTTTAATGACCTGATCAAGTTATTCTTTTGTTAGACATCTGTTCAGCTTTTCTAATTCACTTTGTGTAAGTTTGGGTAAGTCATTTTTTTGTAAAAATGTATCCATCTCTTCTAAGTTTTCAGATTTGTTGGAGTACAACTCTTCATAGTATTCTGTTATTATCCTTTTGATATCCTTTGACCCCATTGTGACATTGCCCGTGTGTTTTCTAATGCATGTTATTTGTGTCTTCTCCCTCTTTTCTTTTGTTATGTTTGCCAGTGGTTTGTTAATTTTACTAACCCTTTTAAAGAACCAGAGTCTTGTCCTGTTGATTCTTTCTGTAACTTTTCTGTTTTCCATCTCATTTATTTCTGCTCTGATCTTCATTATATCTTTTCTTTTGGTGACTGTAGGGTCCCTCTGTTGATCTGTTTCTAATTGCTGGAAATGCTGTGTCAGTGTGTTAATTTTAGTTCTGTCTTCTTTTTGGGTTTGCACATTTATTGCAATGAATTGTCTTCTCAGTACCCTTTCACTGTTTCCCAAAAATGTTGGTATGTTGTGTTTTTGTTCTCCTTTGTTTCTAGGAACTTTGTGAATTCACAATTGATTGCTTCTACTACCTTTGGTCTTCTTATTTCTGATTTCTAGTTTTATAGCATTGTGGTCTGAAAAGATGCTCTGTAGTATTTCGGTGTTTGAAAATTTATGAAAGCTTGCTTTGTGACCTAACACATGGTCAATTCTGGAGAATGTTCCATGTACACAGGAACAGAATGTATATTGAGCTGTTGTTGGGTTGAATGGTCTGTACACATCTATGAGGCCAACTTGGTTGATTGTGTTGTTTAGTTCCTCTGTAGTTTTGTTGAGTTTCTTTCTGGTTGTTCTATCCCTTTTCAAAAGTGGCATATTAAAATCTCCCACTATAATTGTAGATTTATCTATTTCTTTCTTCAATTCTAGTTGGACTTGCTTCATATATCTTGGTGCTATGTCATTGGGACCATAGATATTTATTATGGTTATGTCATCCTGCTCAATTGACCCTTTTATCAGAGATAGTGTCCTTATTTATCTATTATACTGGTTTTTGTCTTAAAGTTCACTTTATCAGAGATTAGTATTGCCACTCCTGCTTGTTTATTATTGCAGTTGTTATTAAGTCCCGTTGAGTCGATTCCGACCCATAGCGACCCTTTATAGGGTTTCCGAGAAGCAGTTGATGAGCTTGAAGTACCAATCTTGCAGTTCAAATGACTTTGCCGTCTGATGTATTAGCCTACAGTGCCAATTATTGCAGTTAGCTTGGTAAATTTTTTTCCATCCTTTAACCTTTAGTCTGTTTTTGTTTTTGTGTGTAAGGTGTGACTCTTACAAGCAGCATATTGAAGGGTCTTGTTTTCTTATTCGTTCTGCCACTCTCTGTCTCTTCATTGGTACATTTAATCCATTTACATTCAATGTAATTATTGATAGGTATGAATTAATTGCTGTAATTACGTTAATTTTTTTGTGGTGCTGTTCGTTCTTGTGTTCTGCATGCCTTGTACTGCTGAGTTCATATTTTTTGTGCTATTTCTTGTCAGTTTATTCTTAGTTTTCATGTTTCCTTGTTTGGTTGGATCTTCGTTTTCAAAGTAAGTTGTGAAGTGTTAACTTTTTTTGGGGTTTCTCTATATTCTATTAAAAATTTCCCCACTCCTCCATTTAAGACAGTCTTGTATACTGTAATCTACCTGAACTCCTCACCCACTCGATCTATGTTCCTATGTTTTTTCTTCTTTGACACTGTTAATATTTTGATCTTTGGTTGGCCTCACAGGTCCTTGGAATTAATTGCTGTAATTTTGTTCTGTTCTGAAATTTGCTATCTCTCGATTGAGTTCCAGGTGGTGTTGCCACATCTGTCAATCCCTGGTTGTTGTCTGTTCTTTCTGGTTTTCATTCCAAAGAACTCCCTTTAGGATGTTTTGAAATGCTGGATTGGCTTTGACAAAATGTCTTAATTCTGTTTATCCTGAAATGTTTTGATTGCATCATCTTATTTGATTAACAGTTTTGCTGGATAGACAATTCTTGGTTGGTAGTTTTTTTTTTTTTTTCTTTTAGAGTTTTATATAAGTCTCCCCCTTGCCTTCTTGCCTGCATGGTTTCTGATGAGAAGTCATAGCTTAATATGATTTGCTTGCCTTTGTAAATAACAATTCTCTTTTCCTTGGCTGCATTGGGATTTTCTCCTTGTCTTTGATTTTGGAGAGCTTGATTATGGTATGTCTTGGTGATTTTTTTTGGGGTCTATCCTTCCTGGAGTTTTTTCAGCTTCTTGAATGTTTATCTTTTTATGCTTCAAGATATTAGGGAAATTTTCTTCCATAGATTCTCAACTATCTCCTCTGTGGACTTCTGTAATTCTGCCTGTTCCCATATGCCAATATTTCTTAAGTTATTCCTCTTCATGTTGTCCAGCATGAATCTTAGGCTTTCTTCATATCTTTTTTATCCTTTTTTCTGCTTGCTCTTCTATCAGCAGTATTGAGAGATTTGTCTTCCAGCTTGCTGGTTCTGGCTTCCATCATTTCAATTCTACTCTATTGCCCTTTCTGTGTATTGTTCATTTCTGATATTTTATTGTTAATTATCTTGACCTCTTTTTGCAGGTTTTGAATGGTTTCCAATGCTGTATCTATCTTGTTTGATTGCTCTTGTAGCACTTTCCTGACTTCTTCCTTATTTTCCTCCACCAATTTTCAGAGCGTTTGAATTTGTTTCCATATCATTCCTGAATGGTTGATTCTGGAATCACAGTATTTTCCTGTATACAGTGATTTTCCCACTGGTGGGTGTGGGAAACTGATGCCCTGCACCTTATACTAGATCCAGAGCTCTGGAGCAGCTCTGTGAAAGCACCTTCTATAGATTTTTGGCACCTCCACCATGGAGCTTGTCCTACCTGGCTCTACTTCTCCTGCCACCAAAACTGGAAGATCTATAGCATACAGTATACAGTTGGATTCCTCTATACTAATAATGACAGTGTTGAAAAGGAAATTAGGAAAGCAATATCATTTACAATAGCCACTCAAATGATGAAATATCTAGGAAAAAATGTAACCAGAGAAACAAAGGGCCTATACAAACAAAACTACAAAACACTACTACCAGAGCATTTGAATATGTTTCCATATCATTCTTCTGAATTTCTTCTCAGGCAGAGCCAAAGCCTACTCTTCTACTGGAAAGACTGTTTCTGCCTCCAGCTCATTTGTCTCATTTACTCTTTTTCTGTTTTTGGACATATTTTTAAGTTTATAATTGTGTTTTCTTGGACATTTTCAGCAGTTATGTGGGTTTTTAATGTTTAAATGGATGTATGTTGCTTTGTTGTTAAGCTTACTGAACATCTGCTGGTGGATATGATCTCAAGATAGGCTTCCCTTTTCATGTGTAATATCTAGCAGCTGGTATTGGCTTCTGTCCCAATGGTGGGATATTATGGGGTATGATTGTAGCTTGGCTATATGGCCATGATTGCTATCTCTTCTTGGGTATCGTAGGGAGAAAAAGCTCCCACCCCTGGGAAAAGAGTGAGGCCAAAAGGACCAATGACAGAAATAATATAAAATCAGAGACAGAAACCACCAATGAAAAACAAAAATAAAATTGTGATTGACTGTCCACTGGCCTTTGCTGTGTAGACAGGGATAAACGGTCCTGCCCAGATCAACTTTGGGGCTCAGTCCCAGAGTCAGACATCATAGGAAGCAGCCTGTGGGCTTCCTCTCTGTGCCATTGGAAAACAGTGGGTATAATGCTGAACCCATTTGGGGATGTGCTCCCATCCCCCTAAAGGCGTCTGGGCTGGGCAGTGAGGGTGCGATCGGAGTGAAGATAAAAGATACAAGAAAAATGAAAATTGAAAGATGAAAAATTGGTCACACCTCTCCCTCTAAATGTACAACTCTGTGGCTGTTAGCACTGGGTCACTGAATCTGCTTGGCTGTGACCCCATCTTCCAACCTCAAGACATCTGGCTGCAGGGATTGATTCAGGCTGGATCAATTCAGAAATCACTGTATTTGGCTTCCACAGGCAGATTTCTCCACAGGTGGGTGCGGGAAACTGGCACACAGAATCTTAAACAAGATCCAAAGCTCCACAGCTGTTCTATGGACCACTCTTTCTCTGCTTTTTGGGGGCTTTAGTAAAGACTCAGTAAAAAAACGACTAGATATCATTGGAGGATTCACCAAAGTGGCAGGGTATAAGATCAACATACAAAAATCAGTTGGATTCCTCTAAACCAATAATGACACTGCTGAAAGGATATTAGGAAA
>NW_006408625.1:7219361-7220170 GCF_000296735.1 Chrysochloris asiatica
AGGTTGTTAATGAGTCTTCCTCCAATCCTGATGCCATGTTTTTCTTCATAGAAGCCAGCTTCTCGGATGATTTGCTCAGCATACATATTGAATAAGTATTGTGAAAGAATACAACCTTGTTGCACACCTTTTTAAATTTTAAACCATTCTGCGTTCCCATGCTCTGTTTGAACAGCTGCCTCTTGGTCCACGTACAGATTCCTCATGAGCACAATTAAGTGTTCTGGAATACTCAGACTTCACAATGTTGTCCACAGCTTGTAATGATCCACACAATCAAAAGCCTTTGTGTAGTCAATAAAGCAAAGGTAAACATCTTTCTGATATTCTCTGCTTTCAGCCAAAATCCATCAGACATCAGCAATGATATCCCTTGTTCCATGGCCTCTTCTGAATCCAGATTGGACCTCTGGAAGTTCTCTGTCACTGTATGATTGTACACATTTATGTATTACCTTTAGCAAAACTTTACTCGCATAAGATACCAAAGAGATTGTCTGATGATTTCCGCATTCTGCTGGGTCACCTCTCTTAGGAATGGGCACAGATATGGATCTCTTCCAATCAGTCAGCCAGATAGAGAGAGGCAAATCAAAATAACAATGAGATATCATCTCACACCACTTATAATAGCAAAGATCAAAAAAGTACAGAACAATAAATGTTGGTGAGGATGTTGAGAGACTGGGACATGCCTACATTGCTGGTGGGATTGCAAAATGGTCCAACTACTCTGGAAAACAATATGGTGCTTCCTCAGAAGGTTGGAAATAGAAATACCTTATGATCCAGCAATTCCTCTACTTGGT
>NW_006408625.1:7220270-7220738 GCF_000296735.1 Chrysochloris asiatica
ATACACAGACTTCCAAACATTTTGCAAATTACACAAACAAACGTAGACAAAATACATCAATGGGACATACTAAAAATTAACAACTTATATGCATCAAAATATTTCACCAAAAGAGTAAAAAGGGAGCGCACAGAATGGGAAAAAACGTTATGCAATTACACATCAGACAGGGGACTCATTTCCAAAATATATAGGAACCTACCACAACTCTACAAGAAAAGGACAAATAACCCAATTTAAAAATGGGCATATGGCATGAAGAGACATTTCACCAAGGAGAAGATCTGGGTAGCCAACAAACATATAAAGAAATGTTCAGGATCACTAGCCATTTGTTGTTGTTGCTAAGTGCTGTCAAGTTGGTTCCATCCCATTGTTGTTGTTGTTGTTGTCAGGTGCCATCGAGTCGGAACCGACTCATAACGACCCCATGCACAGCAGAACGAAACAATGTTCGATCCTGGGCCA
>NW_006408625.1:7220838-7223635 GCF_000296735.1 Chrysochloris asiatica
AAATAGAAATACCTTATGATCCAGCAATTCCTCTACTTGGTATTTATCCACAAGAAATACGAGCCATAACACAAGTAGATATATGCACACCAATGTTTGTAGCAGCATTATTTACAATAGTAAAAAGATGGAGACAGCTTAAGTGCCCATCAATGGAAGAATGGATAAACAAAATGTGGTACATACACACAATGGAATATTTTGCTACCTTGAAGAATAACAAGGAAGCAGCAAGCCACTGCATATAACATGGATGAACCGTGAGTACATCACGCCAAGTGAAAGCAGTCAGTCATGAAAAGAAAAATATGGTATAGGACAAATAAATTATAAAAGATTAAGTAAAAGCACCCACACTAAGAGGGGGATTTATCTTTTATTTTTTAATTTTTTTGTTGGTTACCGGGGTATATGGGGTAGGGTGAAGGGAGGGAGAGGAAGGTGGAGCACAGGGTAGGGAATAGACACAGGATAGTGGAACACAGGGTAGGAAATAGTCACAGGATAGATTGGGTGCTGGGAGAGGCATACACTAGAAGGGGAAGGGGAAAGGAAAAACAAGGCAGATGGGAGAATAGCTAAGCAGGTCTAAATGGGCTAAATAGGACAGTGGTAAATAATGATGTAAGCACAACCATGGAACAACAGGGCTCATTGGTACAAAGACTGAGGCACGGTTTGAATGGGTAAAAGTGGGGAAATTTTGTTAAGATGCTTGGCTGTCTTTTGAATCTTGGTTTCCCTTGCCTACTATTGTAAAATAGACACTTGAAGGGGAGAGAGAGGAATAGCCAGAAACATCACCAGAGAAAACTTGAAAGCCCCTCTTCAGCCTATAACTGATTAGAATACCTAAAATGGAGATAGATCTTGCCCAGTGCAGGAGGTTCCCTGCAAAGCCTTTGCATTGCACAAGACCATAGGTGGAATCCTGATCCCTATCCATAATCTTCTGAGGTGGGACATTTCCAATTGAAAGCATAAGCAGACCAGCCTGGAGCACTAGAAGAACAGAAGATACTTCTTGAAAGAAAGACCAGCAGGAAAAATCAAAAACAGTAACAGCAGACCAATTGACTACTACAAGAACAAGCAAGTTGTTCCCCAGGGAGCCATCAAGGCAAGTTGTCAGGACTCCTCAAGGCAAACCCCCTTCCAAGACTGAAATGCAAATGGAATAAACCAGCAGGTATATAGTCTAACTGCTGACCACGTTTGTCACCAATAAGAGGAACTGGGGGAGAAACAGCAATGAAGTGGTGAACTAAGTCTGACCACATTCTATCGACTCCTGTTAACCTGGCTTGAGACCTGGTTAACGAGCAGTATGATGAGACCTGTGGACTTCTGGGCCCAGGGGCAGGGACTAGAACAGAGTTTGAAAGCATCCAGCTAATATGAAGTGAGGGGAGATGCACAAGAACACCCACACTTGCAGATAGTACCCATTTGACCTGGCGTCAATGGCTGGATGTTCAGAACGTGACTAGAGGAAGAAAGAAGAGGGGGAAAAAAAAAAGTAACCCAATACAAGTGGATGAATTTGACCTATGCATGTGGATGTAGTGTGACAAAGGAGCGGACAAATCTGTACATTGAGGATCATTCCCATCCCTTGGTACACAGGGTTGACAGGGATGGAGAACTTCACCATTGGCTACCCAAATTGGGGAGACTACAAAGGCAAGAAATGACTGAGTTATAAGCTTTCAATAAGGAATCTAGCTCCACAGGATACAGGGAAAGGGAGACTCTCCAATGAATTGTTTCCAACCTGTCTGGATGGTGTTGATAAAAGGTGAGGGGGAAAGGACTCCTGTGGGAATGATGGCTATCAGGTCTGACAGTGAGTATTGGAAAGGTAAATGTAAATGTTTGGTAACAAAAGGAGGGGAGTGGCTAGTTTTGCAGTACAGGAGCAGAGATCCCTGTAACCACCAATAGAGAAAAGCAAAGTGCAAGACCCTGTCTGGAGAGGCGTTGACACTAGGGATGGAGACAGAGATGATGATGTGGACAGAAGGAGTGGCTGGGACTCTGGACTCAGGGAAGGAGAGGGGCTGTGGGCTGGCAGCCGGGGATCAGGCATGTGGGGTGTACCCTTTGGTTGTTTGATGATGCATGCAGGGGATTGTGATCATTGCAATGAAACAAAATACGATAGGATGAATGTAAACATAATGTTCACCCATGTAAACTAACACATAATTCACAATAAAAACTTAAAAAAAAAAAAAAGAGTAATGAATAGGAAAAACAAACAAACACTACTACCAGAAACCAAAAGAGACTTACAAAAATGGAAGAATGTATCATGCTTCTAGTAGGAAGACTTAATATTGTGAAAATCAATACCACCCAAAGCAATCTACACATATATTGCAATCCCAATCCAGATTCCAACAATATTCTTTAGAGAGATGGAAAAAATAATTACACATTTTCTATGGAAAGGAAAGAAACCTTTCTTTCAGGAAAATTAAAGCATTGCTTAAGAAGAAGAAAAAGGTTGGAAGCCTCTCACTCCCTGATTTCAAAATTTACTACATGGTTAAAGTGATCAAAACAGCCTGGTGCTGGTACAATGAAAGATACGTGGATGAATGGAACAGAATTGAGAATCCAGAAATTAACCCATCCACATACAGCCAACTGATCTTTGAAAAATGGCCAAAATACATTGAGTGGGGGAAGACATAGTCTCTTCAACAGATGGTGCTGGCAGAACTGGAAAGCGATATGCAAAAGATTGAAACAAGACCTTTAGCTCATGTCATATAAAAACCCAACTCAGCAT
>NW_006408625.1:7223889-7226014 GCF_000296735.1 Chrysochloris asiatica
AAAAAACTTTTTTTGCAATGACATATTAGAAAAGGGGCTAATTTCTAAAATCTATAGGAAATGACAACACCTCTACAAGAAAAAGACAAATAACCCAATTTAAAAATGGCACAGGACATGAACAAACACTTCACCAAGGAAGACATTCAGCCAGCCAACAAAACAAAAAAATGTTCACAATCATTAGCCATTAGAGAGATGCAAATCAAAACAACAATGAGATATCATCTCACCTCAGCAATAACAGCAATGTTAAAAAAAGCAGAGGACAATAAGTGCTGGTTAGGATGTGGAGATACTGGGACCCTCCTATTTTGCTGGTGTGAATGCAACATGGTCTAACCACTCTGGAAAACAGTATGGGGCCTCCTCAAAAAGTTAGAAATAGAAATACCTTATGATCCAGCAATTCCTCTATTTGGTATATATCCTTCAGAATTAAGAGCTATAACATGAGTAGATACATGCATACTAATGTTCACAGCAGAACTATTCACAATAACAAAAAGATGGAGACAGCCTAAATGCCCATCAATGGAGGAAGGGATAAACAAACTTTGGTACATACACACAAAGGAATATTATGCTACGTTGAAGAATAACAGGAAGCTGCAAGCTACCACATAACATGGATTAACTTTGAGGACATTATGCTGAGTGAAATTAGTCACAAAAGGACAAATATTGCATAAGACCATTTATTATAAAAGCTTAAGAAAAGATACTCATACTAAAAGGGGGGTAAATTTGTTTGGTTAGGAGTGGGGGTGTAGTGGGGGAGTTTAGGGAGGGTGGAGGGAGGGGATGGTAGAGCACAAGGTAGGCGGCAGACACATCATAGTTTAGGTATTGGGGAGGGCAATACACAGGAAGGGGTAGTGGAATGGAAGAACAAAGTAAATAGGGGAACACTGAGACATGTTTGCATGAGCTAAATGAGACAGAGGTAAATTGTGATATATGCTCAACCTTGGAACCACAGGGCTCTGTGATACAAGGATTGAGGTATAGTCTGAAGAGGGGAAATAGTAGATGCTTGACTGTCTTATACATGCTGGTTTCCCTTGCCTACAATTGTAAAATAGACAATTGAGGGGATAGAAAGGAATGTCAGGAAACATGAATACAGAAAGTTTGTAATCCCATCTTCAGCCTGTAACTGATTGGGATACATAAAAGGGGTTCTAGAACTTGCCCAGTGAAATAGGCTTCTTGTTTAGACTTTGCAGTGTATAGGATGTTAGGTGGCATCCTGAGCCCCATCCCGAAGATTCTGAGGTGGGACATTTCCATTAGAAAGGACAAGCAGACCAGCCTGGAACCGCTAGAGCAACAGAAGATACATCTTCAAAGAAAGCTCTGCAGGAAAAACTCAAAACAAAAATGGCTGTATGATTTGCTATTACAAGAACAAGCAAGTTATTCACCAGGAAGCTATCAAGGCAAGCAATCAAATCCCTTCAAGACAAATCCCCCTCCAAGACTGAAGCTCAAAGGGAACACATGAACAGGCATGTAAACTTGTTGACAACCATGTTGGTCTAATGGTGAGTGGAAGAGGGGGAAAGACAGCAATGAAGAAATGCGCTGAGTTCAACCATGTTCCACAGACTCTTGATGACCTGGAGATGAGAGAGAGAAGAAGAAGAACTGGTTGGTCCAAAGTGTGGTGAGACCAAGGGCCTTTTGAACCCATGGACAAGGACATAGCCACAGAGGCTAGAGCTCAGAGTGAAACATCCAGCTGATATGAAATGAGGGGAGACACACAAGAACACCCAAACTTGCAGATAGTACCCCTTTGACCTAGCCTCGATGGCTTGATAAGCAGAACTTGAATAGAGGAAGACAAAAAAAATTGATAAAAGAAATGAGGGTAAATTGCTACAATTTGATGAACTTGACCTATACTTATGCATGTAGCAGCTCAAAATACCAACTGAGAGAGGCGTCTTCATATCAAGTATCAATCCTATCTGCTCTTTATAGAGGGCAATAGGCATGGACAACTTACACATTGGCTACCTAAAATGTTGTTGTTGTTGTTGTCAGGTGCCATTGAGTCAGAATCAACTCATAGTGACCCCATGCACAGAAGAATGAAACAATGTCCGATCCTGGGCCA
>NW_006408625.1:7227464-7235309 GCF_000296735.1 Chrysochloris asiatica
GAAATGGTTGAACATTAACCATTTCCTTTTGGTACAATGACTTCCATCTTTTCTTGATGCATTCTGCATCATTCAATAATTTTCCCAGAGAATCTTTCAATAACGAAAGTCGAGACTGAGAGAGGAGTCTTCATATCAAGTATCAATTCTATCTGCTCTTTGTAGAGGGCAATAGGGATAGACAACTTATACATTGGCTACCTAAAATGAGAAGGCGATAAAGGCACAAAGTGATTGGCTTACATGTTTTTCAAGAGGGAGTTTAGTTTAAGAGTGTACAGGGGAAGATAGAATCCCCACTGAATAGTTTTCATCTTGTCTAGATGGGTCTGGTTAAAAGAGATGGGGATAAGATTCTTATGATTCAATAGTGAGCAATTATTATCATGATAATTGTGATGGTCACAACTGTAAATGTAGAAGTTTAGTAACAAAAATGAGGGAGTAGTTAATTTTACAGTCCAGAAACAGGACTCTAGGACCATCAAGGGAGAAGAGCATAAGCAAGAATGCAAGACTCTCAGAGAAGCAGCAACACCAGAGGTGGAGGCAGAGATGAGGACATGGAGAGAGGGAGCAGCTGAGGACTCTAATCTCATGGAAAGAGAGGGACTAAGTGCTGGCAGCCAGGAGGCAGGCTTTCAGAGTGTACCCTTTGGTTGCTTAAATTATTATATATTTCTGAGTGTTTATGTGTACATCTCCCCACCTTATCCCCCGCAAAAAAAGAGAAAGAAAAAGAAAAACAGAGCGAATGGAAGCAAATACTTTTGAATGATGATGCATGGAGGCTATAGTAATCATTGCAATGAAATGATGGTGTAAAGCTGATGTTGTCCCATGTAAACTATCACTCAGTTCACAATAAAAAAATTTTTTTAATTAAAATTAAATAGGAAGCCTTTGCATAGTCAATAAAATACAAGTACACATCTTTATGATATTCTCTGCTTTCAGACAATAATCATCTTAGGTCAGCAGTGATATTTCTAGCTCCATGTCCTTTTCTAAATCTTGCTTGAATTTATGGTAGTTCCTTGTGGATGCACTGTTGAAACGTTTTTGAATTATTTTTAGCAAAATTTTATATGCATATGAGATTTGATGATATTGTTCAACAATTTCTGCATTCTGTTGAGTCATCTCTCTTTGAAATGGGCACAGATACAAACATTTTCCAGTCAGGTCAGGTAACTGTCTTCCAAGTTTATTGGCATGGGTGAGTAAGTGCCTCCAGTGCTACATCAGTTTCTTGAAAGATTTCGATTTGTATTCCCTCAATGACGGAATGCCTTCTTTTTTGCCAATGTCTTCAGTTCAACTTGGAATTCTTCCTTCGGTACCATTGCTTCTTGATCATATGCTACTTGATCATATGGTTGAACGTTTACCATTTCTGTTTGGTACAGTAATTGTATATATTCCTTCCATCGTCTTTTGGTACTTTCTACATCTTTCAGTATTTTGTCCATAGAATCCTTCAATCTTGCAAGTTGAGGTTTGAACTCTTTCTTTAATTATTTCAGTTTGAGAAATGGTGAGTGTGTTCTTCCCTTTAGTTTTCTAACTCCAGTTCTTTATAAATTTCATCATAATACTTGACTTGACTTTGTCTTCTCAAGCTACCCTTTGAAATGTTCTATTCAGCCTTTTACCTCATTTCTTCCACTAGGTTTAAATTCTCTATGCTCAGGATTAAGTGTCAGTCTCTTCTGACGTTCATTTTGGTCTTTTTTTCTGTCCTATCTTTTTTTTTTTTTCTTTTGGTATGACCATTTGTTATTTGGGATTAAAGTAGGAATTTTAAATTGAGGTAGAATTAAGATTACCCAACAAAAGCCATGTAGCAACACAGACTCAATAGTAAATCCTAATTCTCACATAACTAGAAATACGTTGCTGTTATCTTTAATATGCTACAGATTCCCCTGGATTATTTTCATTTTTACTCAATACAAAGGCAAAATAGTGCACTAAAATAATCCTTTACTCATTACAGTTAGTGCACACACCAAACTATATTAACTTAATGATAATCTCTGTGTACCAAGGCTATAGCTTTAGCATATGCTCATATCTACCTCATTAAACAGAGCATCCAGTCAGTGACAAGAAAGAATTGCATGCTATACAGCAAGGAAGAATAATTTGCAAGTTGATATCTTACATTGTAAGACAAAACAAATATGAGAAGATATATCTTACACGATATGCATAAAACTAATTTGCAGTAATTTAAAATATACTGTGCTATCAGAGGACTACATTTAGGTCACAGTTACATGGGAAAACACATAAGCTATATGAAATTTTATGCTTTCCTCTAGATATTCAAAATACTCATCAAAAGTGTGCTGGCAGCTGGGGGGCTGGTGTGCTGGATATACCCTTTGGTTGTTTGAATGGTTATATATCCCTGAGTGCTTCGGTGTACATTCAAAAAGCAACAACAAAAACAGAAGAATTGGAAGCAAATGTTGTTGACTGATGGTGCATGGAGGGGATTGTAATCATTGCAATGAAATGAAATATGATAGGATGAATGTAAAGCTGATACTGTCCCATGTAAACAAATCACTCAATTCACAATAAAAACACAAAAAATCTAATAATTACAATAAAGTGACCATCAAGTGATCAAATAAACAGTATTTTATTTAGTATTTTTAAAAACACAGATTCTGGACATAATATCTAGAAATCTGAGTTAACATACTCTGCTTTGCATACTTGATAATAATAAACCTTACCATTAAATGTTTACACAGACAATGAATCCAAGGCAATATCCCAGAGGACTGTTACGAAAAAGAAGAAACATCATCCTATTAAACTGAGCACAGAGACCTACAGTTGTTAGTCTCCCCACCATATTTAAGGGCTATCTCTTTAGGGCAGACATCTTTTGATATCTCAATCCATTCCCTCTGCTCCCATCAAGATACAAAACAGTCCAAGCTTCACACTAGAAAGTCTTTCAGATGCTGGTATGAGACTGGACAAGGCCCTCTTTGTGACCCTCAAGTGCAGACTGGCACACCCTCCCACCCGTAGAAGGAGGTTGCACTGTCTCTGAAGCCACAGTCAGGTAACACTAAAAGAATTAGAAGGAGGAGTTATCTGATGAAAAGGTACCTGTGAGTATAAAGTCGTCTTTGGTGATAACACTATACATCTGCTGAAGCAGAACTTTGGAATAAGGAGCAGGACAGGGCACAGTAAGCTCCCAGCCAGCAGGATCTTTTCTATCCTTTTAATGGCCTTTTGCTTTCTTACTGTATGATGTTCTTGATGTCATTCCACATTCTTCTGGTCTTCAGTCATTAGTGTGTAATGCATTGAATCTGTTCTTGAGATTATCTCTAAATTCAGGTGGGATATATTCAAAGTCATATTTTGCCTCTTGAAGACTTGTTTTCATTTTCTTCAGCTTCAGCCTGAATTTGCATATGAGCAATTGATGTTTTTTTCCACAGTTGGCCACTGGCCTTATTTTGACAGGCGATATTGACTTTTTCTTTGTCTTCTCCCATATATTTGTATATTTCATTCCTGTGTATTTCATCCATTCTGGTCCATGTGTATAGTCACCTTTTATGTTGTTTTAAAAAGGTATTTACATTGAATACATTATTGTTCTTGTGAAATTTTATCGTGTGATCTCTAGCATCATTTCTATCACCAAGGCCAGGTTTTCCAACTATTGATTATTCTTCTGTTTCCAGCCTCTGCATTCCACTCACCAGTAATTATCAATGCATCTTGATTTCATGTTTGGTGAATTTCAGACTGAAAAAGTTGCTAGAATTCTTCAATTTCATATCATTAGCTTTAGTGGTTGGTATATAAATTTGTGTGTTGTTTCTTCAGTTGTTGTTGTTGTTAAGTGCCATCAAATTGGCTCCAACCCACAGCAATCCTGTATAGGGTTTCTGAGGAGCAGCTGGTGAGCTTGAACCTTGTGGTTCAAACTGACTTTGCAGTATGGCACATTAACCCACAGAGCCAATATTATCCTATCACAGGCAGCATTGTACTTCAAGACAGATCTTGAAATGTTCTTTTTGATCATGCATGCAATGCCATTCCTCTTCAATTTGTCATTCTTGGTATAGTAAACCACATGATTGTCTGATTCAAAATGGCTAATATATCAGCTCACTAATGTCTAGGATATAAATCTTTGTGTTCCATTTTTGACAACCTCCAATTTTCCTCTAGATTCATATTTCTTACATTCCATGTTCCGATTATTAATGATGTTTGAAGCTGTTTCTCCTCATTTTGAGTTGTAGCTTTTATCTTAGGGCATTTACAATCTGAGAATCTTTCCCAAGTTACACTGGCACACTATGTTCTTTAATGATGATGTGTGAGGGTTGGGATGAATAAGAGAAAGAGGAAAACAATTTGCTTGGAATCAGTTACTTCCTTATAGAATTCCCAACAATCTATATTATCAAAAATAAGAAGTCAATAGAAGGCATCTAATGCATTAAAAACCAATGCAACTGGCATACCAGAGCTTTGATTTGTCACTTTATACAAGGGAATAACAAAGACTAAATGGGTACTAGACTTTTAGCTAATTTTCCCAATACACACCAAACTAATATTTCTATGACTTCAAGTTTTATAAACCCAGTGAAGAAACTTGATATAACTACCTAAAATGTATTTAAAAGTATTAATGACATAGATAGCTAGAAAGTCTGTATTTAGGCCAAAACAATAAAAATAGAGCCAGTTCTCTGAACACTAATATAAGAAAAATTTCCAATGTTATGAAATTAAACATATAAAGTATTTGATTTGTTCTATAACTCTTTCCCAAACATCACACTGTTCTATGAAGTAATCAGAACAAAAAAGGATCTTCTATAAATCAGTAATTTAAGGCTTTATGTTAAACAACATAACCTGTTACTCTTTAGAGGAATACACATGTTATCCGGAAACATGAATTCCACATTGGTGTTTTAGCTTCCGTACATTTATTATAGTGAACATTAGAAAATATACCTAGACATTTTCCCTCAAAACCTAATATGGTTTCAAATGCCTTACTTAGCATTAAGTGTAAACTACCCTGGGTTTGTTTATTTTGATTCACTCTTTAACAGGACACACCATCTTGCATTAATTATATTACCTCAAATTTACTTGCTTGCACCTATAGCAATGACACATTATGGTATGAAATTGAATATGGTCATAGTCTTAAAAGTGAAAAATATTTCCAACAACCCAAACTTAATCAAGAATAAAAACATAAACTATTAATCACTTTTATTTTTGGATTCAATCTAGTTTTAAGAAAGCAAAAGATTTCTATTTTTGATTAGAATCATTCAACAAAAAGGCAAAAGCAAATAGGCCTGAAAAAGAAACTAAGCTGTTGTCTAGAAAGTCTTCAGAATATTCAATACCTCATTTCAGCTCTTTCTTATGAAGTAGTTTCATGATGAAATTCACAAAACAAAAGCACCCAGAAGACCTACTGGCCTGGAGGTGCACAGCTACTATGAGCAAATTACTCTAAGAGACTATAGTACCCAGAATTGCATAAGTAGCCTACTGGGGGGAACATGGAGACATGCACGTGTGAAAGGTACTTCATATGGAACAAAAACCAAAGTGAAGACACTTTGGGGAAATGGAATGGGGAAAAATGACTAGGGGATATATGCAAGCTTAGAGTCCATGCAAAGGAAAAGCCCTAGATGTATGTAGCTTTTGGCGTACAGACTGGGAGAAATTGTTCTCCAAGTCATTCTCTTATGGTCAACAAACACTTACTGAACCTCTTTGTGAATGTCTAAGGTAAAGGATTTTAGAGATGCAAAAGGTCTTTCATTCTCTAGGTTATAATCTTTTTACTATTTGATCAAGAGACTGAGACCCTAGAACAAATTCATTTTTTTAAAAAAAATGTTGTTGCTAAATGCTTCTGAATCAATTAGTTCTAACTCAAAGTGACCCTGTATGAGGTTTCCAAGGGTATAAATCTTTGCAGGAGCAGAGGGCCTCAGTTAGTGGGCTTGAATCACCAGCCTTGTGGTTCATAGTCCAGTGCTAATCCTACAGAGTCACTGTGCTCCCCTTTTAGAAAGATCAATCATATTTGTTAATTCAACAATTATATATTGATGCCAACCTTATACCAATAAGCATTGGAGCTTTAACAATAAGAAAAGGAAGTTGGGGAAGGACAAAAATCCTTGCCAGCAGTATTTTTTTTTTCTACTGAGCAACTGACATGTAGCAGGTACAGTGCTAAACACATTATTGTTGTTGTGATTCAAAGGGTTTTTATTCACTGATTTTTGAAAGTAGATTGCCAGACCTTTCTTCCTAGTCTATTTTTATCTGGACATAACTACTGGACTGAAAACCACAAGGTCAGAGGTTCAAGCTCACCAGCTGCTCCATGGGAGAAAGATGAGGCTTTCTGCTCCCACAAAGATGTACAACCCTGGAAACATTTTATAAACCAACTCAATGGCACACAACAACAAAACTGCAGAAACTTATTTAGCATCAAAACAACATGTAAGCCTCTGACAGACAGGTGGTGGCTGCACATGAAGTGTTTTAGCCATGAGATGAACTGGGTCTCCTGCATGTTGTCGTTAAGGGCCGTGGACACTATAGTTTCTTTGTGGGAACAGAGAGCCTCATCTTTCTCCAATGGAGCAGCTGGTGGATTCGAACTGCCAACTTTCTGGTTTGAGCCACCTTGGGTCTCCTGCATGGAAGGTGAGAATTCTACCACCAGACCACCAATTTTGCAGACATTAAATGTTATTTGACTAGTGCAAAATCACATATGTAGCTAGTGATGGGGACTAAGAAACCAAGCCACCTGATTGCAAAGTTATTGAAATTCCCACGCTGCCAGTTGTTGATGCTAAATCATATTCTCTGTCCTTGTAATGCTCGAATTCCAAGCTAATGAAGGGTATACAGTGGAACATGGCCAAGGAATTGAGTAATCTTAGGAGACTGAAAATAGTTTAACATTTGAAATTTGTTTTGTTTTGTTCTCATTTGTGGAATGGAGTAGAAATTTTAGGAATTAGTGATGTAGTCAAAGATAGCATCATTAAAAGTGAATTGATGGAGGCGGGGCTTGATGGCAGCTAGGGTGATGGTGTAGTGAAGGTCACCGTCAACAATAACTCAGAATTCTAGGCAAGAAAGAGGCAGAACGGGGCTCCAAGGCTTGGACCCACAGAGATAGGAATAGTTTAAAGGTTTAAGAACTTACAGCCTGTGGAATTTGGAGATGAGGCGGGAAATCGCATACTATTGAATCACCGGCCAGGCATGGAGGCCTGAGGCCACATCATGGGCGAATCCAGGAGGCAAGAGGAAATAGGAGCCATAGAGACGCGGCGGGCACACCGCAGGAACCTTGGAAAAGAAAGAGGAAAAGGTGCACAGTATACTCTGCCGATTTTGTGTGGGTCCGATTTTATTTTTTTCTTTGGTGCAGGGTAATAGGTGCGCAGCACAGTTTGCCCACCTACATTCAGTGAATAGAGGTAGGGGCTTAGCCTAGTGGCCAAGACCCACCCTCACCGCTGGTAGTTTCCTCTGCCAGGAACTCACACACACTCAGCCCAAGCTGAGACACATATTTGGTCGCCCTTTTTGCACTACGTTTAGAGGGGTCCTGGTGTAGCTCTGTGGGTTAAGATGCCGCACCGCCAATACTTTTGAACTGCAGGGTTGGTGGTTCAAGCTCACCAGCCACTCCTCGGAAACCCTTGCGGGAGACGCGGCTTCCTGGCATAGTGCGGCGGGTTAAGGTGCCACTGTAAAGCCTTTTGAACTGCAAGG
>NW_006408625.1:7235501-7236551 GCF_000296735.1 Chrysochloris asiatica
TTTTTTTTTTTTTTCTCGCTGGTTTGAGAGGCATCCTGGCATAGCGCTGTAGGTTAAAGCACCACTGTAAAGCCTTTTGAACTGCAAGGTCAGTGGGTCAAGCTAACCAGCCGCTCCATGGAAACCTATACGGGAGACGCGGATGCGCGGACTATTTGGTTGGCTTTTTCTGATTGGTTTGAATGGTGTCCTGGCATAGTGCTGTGGGTTAAGGCACCACTGCAAAGCCTTTCGGACTGCAAGGTCGGTGGTTCAAGCTAACCAGCTGCTCCGCAGAAACCCTATATGGGGGACACGGATGTGTGTCTTATTTGGTTTGCTTTTTATTTTTTTTTAATTTTTTTCTTCTTCACTGGTTCGAGAGGAGCCCCGGCATAGCACTGTGGGTTGAGGTGCCACGCTGCAAAGCCTTCTGAACTGCAGGGTCAGTGGTTCGGGCTCACCAGCCACTCCTCGGAGCCCCTATACAGGGTCGCTACAGGTTGGAATTGACTCAACAGCACCTAACAGTAGGGAGAGGAGGGCAGAGTTGACTGAAAGAGAGTTAGGACATTAAAGAAATACTTATATGAAGCTACAGATTTTTTTTCCTTCTTTTTTCTCTCTTCTGCCTCTTTTTCTTCTCCACCCCACTCTCCCTTTTTTGTGATTAAAGACTGCTATATTTAGTCTTGTTTATGCGGGTGCTGCATTATTTTCTTCTGGTTTGATTTGATTTTTTTTTTTTTTTCTTTTTTCTTTGTTCCATTTTTCCTCTTTCTCCCATTTTTGTTTTTGCTTCTGATTCGGATTTTGTTTCTGTTTTTTACTCAACTGCTGTTGTCTGGCTGCTACACAGCCTCCCTTCTGTTTTTGGAGGACTCTTTGTCCCCCTATATTACACGAGAAGAGTCAGCAACAACTGCCAAAAAGCCAAGCTGCAATCACACCTTATAAAATACCAAAACCCAGGCAAGAACCAATACCAGCTGTGATTTACCAGGGAAACAGGCAACACCTGTGAAAGTTACTCTGAGTTAAGCAATAAGAAGAGGGAAAAGGGAAGACCAC
>NW_006408625.1:7239373-7264131 GCF_000296735.1 Chrysochloris asiatica
TGAACAGGGTTTCTGAGGCTGTAAAGTAGTCAGTCACAAAAAGAGAAATACTGCATAGGACCACTACTGTAAAAAACTAAGAGAAAGAAATTATACTAAAAGGGGGTAGGGGTAAATCTTTGTTAGTTGTTGGGAAGTTGGTGTTAGGTGGGGGGAAGGGGGGAGGGCGGAGCACAGGGTGGGGTTGGACACAGGAGAGCTTGGGTGCTAGGGAGGGGGGCAATATACAGGGAGGGAGAAGGAAGTGGAGAAACGGGGCAGATGGGAGAACAACTGGGCATGCTCGAAAGGGCTAAAGGGGACAGAGATAAACGACTATATATACACAGCCTTGGAACGGCAGGGCTCTGAGATACAGGGATTGAGTCATGGTTGGAATTGGGGGGAATCGTGTTAAGATGCTTGACTGTTTTTGTTTGTTTGTTTGTTTGTTTTAATCTTGGTTTCCCTTGCATTATAATATAGAGTAGACACTGGAGAGGGAGAGAAAGGAATAGTCAGAAACATCACACTAGAAGGCTTGTAAGTCCGTCTTCTGCCTATGACTGATTGGAATACCTAAAACGGGGCTAAGCATACCCAGTGAACGAGGCTTCTTGTGGAGCCTTGGCAATACATTAAACTATAGGTAGAAAGTGGGACCACATCCAGATCTCCAGAGATGAGAAATCTCCACTTGAGAGGATGAGCAGACCAGCCTTGAGTGGCTAGAAGAATAAAAGATACCTCTTGAAAGAAAGACCTCCAGGAAAAATGGAGGCAGATGGGTTGTTACTACAAGAACAAACAAATAATTTCCCTAGAAAACATCAAGGCAAGTGGCCAGGTCCTCTCAATGCAAACCCCCTTCCAAGACTAAGAAGACTCAACGGACATGCATGCTCTGATTGGTGACCACACACATCACCGATGGGGAGAAGTGGGGTAAAAGCAGCAATGAAGTGGCAAGCTAAGCCCTACAATGTTCAGTGGAGTTCTGTGGACCCAGTTGGGGACCTGGTTGGCAAACAGTGCGAAGAGGCCTGGGGTCTCTTGGGTCCAGAGTCAGTGGCGTGGCCATGGAGGACTCGAAGAGGAGTGTGGAGCTACTGGCTGACGGGAAGAGAGGACATATGCACAGAAGCGCCCAAACTTGCAGATGATACCAACGTGACCTGGACCAGATGACTGGATGATTGGAGCTTAACCAGGAGAGGAAAGAAGAGGGGAAAAAGAAAGAAGAAGAAGAAGAAAAAAAGAGTGAGCTGATACGGTCTGATGATCTTGACCTATACCTATGGAGCAGTGACTCAGGAGAGGGAACAAATCCTCACAGCAAGAAACATTCACACACACCCACATACACAGACACAGAGTGGACTGAGAAGGGCAGCTTGGATATTGGATACTCAAATTGGGAGGGGGGGACTACAAAGGCAAAAAGTGACTGGCTTACAAGCTTTCAAGAGGGAACCTGGTGCTAGGGAGCATGGCAGAAGGCAGAAGCTCCAGTAGGCACTATTCAATCTGTCTGGGCGGAGCGGATGAAAGGAGATGTAGATGGGTAACCCGTGATACTGTAGTGAATAATGCTTATCGGGACAGATTATGAGGGTTGGAAATGCAGAGGTGGAAGTTTTGTAACAAGGAAGGGAATGATTAATTCTCCAGGATAGCAGCGGAGGCCTCTGGGACCATCAACAGAGAAGAACCGAGGGCGGGACCCTGCCCAGAGAAACAGAGATGCCTGAGATGGAGACAGTGATGATGACATGGAGTGATGAAGCAACTGGGGACTTTGGACCCAGAGAGGGAAAGGGACTGTGGGCTGAAAACTGGGGGGAGGAGAGGGAAGTGTAGGGGGCGGGTTTCTGGAATATACCCTTTGGGTGGTTGAGGATGCATGGAGGGAATTGGAACCATGGCAGTGAGATGATATACGATGGAATGAATGTAAAACTGAAGTTCCCCCATGTAAACTATCATATAATTCACAATAAAACATTTTAAAAAAAAAGTGAATTGATGAAATTATGACAGTGTTTACCTCTAGTGAGAAGCTAGGGGGTGAGCTCAATGACGTAGGCAATGTCCAGTTCCTAAATTGGGTGATATATTCATTCATCTTACTGTTTAATTATAACATATACTTTTGTACATGTCAAATACTACATGAAAAAAATGGGCACAGAGAAAATTATTTGATATCCGCAGATACAACCAAAAACGAAGGGAGAAAACTTTGGAGCATCAATGAATGGAAAATATAGTCGATGTTAATGAAGGTGAACAATAGGACCAAAAGGAGATCAACAACCTTCAACAGAAAAACTAGCATGTGCCTACTCTATCTTCTCCTTGCTTCAAAAGTTGTTGTTGTTAAAGTATCATCGCATAGGATTCATTGAAATCTTGTATAAAGTTTCTGAGGTTTTTTTAAATCTTCGCGGGAGCAAGGAAGCCTCATCTTTCTCTCACGGAGCAGCCAGTGGGCTTGGACCGTGAACCGTGTGGTTCGCAGTCCAGTGCTTACTTCACATGTTTTTAAGTGTTGTCGTATCAATTCGGACTCATAGCGACCCTGTATAGGGTTTCTGATGAGCGACTGGTGAGCTTGTACCACAGACCACGCCGTTCAAACCGACCTTGTGCATTAACCCATATCGCCACACCAGGACTCATTACTTGATATAATGGACCTCAAAAATCACTGCATAGTTGTATGATGGTCAGGGAATTAACGGTTTGAGGAGTGCTGCTAGTTAGCACTCCCTGAAAAAACAGCTGAAGGACTGCAGCTTCTCTGAGTCTAGGTACTTGGGGATGGGTAAGTTTCTAGCAAGTCATTTTTTTCTGCATTCCATTTTCTTATCTCAACTTTCATTTTTTTGGAATCCACTCTGAGTGGTCTGGGGTGGGGTGGGGTGAGTCTAGTATTATCACTACTATGCATAAGAAGACAAATTCTATCTTCTGACTTCTTCATGCAGGCCACACACTTGTTCTACTGTGAGGAGAAGGGTATTCAAATAACAGTATCTGACCCAAACAATAGCCCCATGCCACTCAGCCTCCTCTCCAATGCCACACAAATTTTTCCACCTCCAACATCCGGAATTCTGCTGTGGCACTGTAGTATAAGCGATTCAAATCACAAGGTCAGCGGTTCGACTCACCAGCCGCTCCTTGGAACGCTATATAGGGTTGCTATGAGGCAGAACCGACTAGACCACAATGAACAACAACATCTGTAAATGCATTAGAAATCAAAGCTGAACCTTAAATATTCTGACCCAGTGAGAGGGTTGCGTTTCTCAGCCCTGTTGTTGTTGTAGTGCCCTGGAATCAGTTCTGACTCTCAGCCCTCAACACCACTTCTTGTTAAGTGCAGTCGAGTGGGTTCTGACCCAGAGAGACCCTGTGTAGGGTTTCGGAGGAGCACCTAGTGTGCTTGAACTGACGACCTTCAAACCAATTTTGCAGTCCAGATCATTAATCCACAGCGCCACCCATGCCACTTGACTAGTCACTGAACTCTGGTAGCGTAGTGGTTACGAGTCTGGCTGCCAACCTCTAGCTCAGCAGTTCAAAACTACTGTGGGAGAAAGTTGAGGCGTTCTGCTCCCATAAAGCTTTACAGCCTCGGAAACCCTGTGTAGGGTCACTATGAATTAGAACCGACTCCACGGTTCCAACAAGGAGCCCAGGCTAAAGCACTTAAATGCTTTGGATGACTCAGCCTGTTTCCAAATATCTAACTAGCTTTTCCCCTACCCCTCTCAGTTCCCATGCAGATACTGAAAGACTCTGAGGTCCTTGGTCTGTGCACATTTTGGCTACACACTCAGATCAATCGACAACTCTCCATCTGCTTTCGACACACTCCAGGAAAAAGAAGGTATCCTATAAGGTGGTGATGGCTGGTGGCTGTGTGCTCGGTTCCGACTCATAGCGACCCTGCCCTGCACAGGGTTTCTAAGGCTCTGGTAGCGTAGTGGTTACGAATCGGGCTGTGAACCGCAAGGTCAGCAGTTTGAGACTACCAGGCACCCCGCGGGAGAAAGATGAGGCTTTCTGCTCCCGTAAAGATTTACAACCTCGGAAACCCTGTACAGGGTCGCTATGGGTCGGAACCGACTCGATAGCACTTAACAACAACAACAACCAATCATTTACGGGAGCAGAACGCCTCATCTTTCTCCCGCGGAGCAGCTGGTAGTTTCAAACTGCTGACTTTGCAGTTTGCAAACACTACGCTACCAGAGCTCCTATCCTATAAAGTAGGGGAAGGGAATGGAAAAGAGGTAATGAGTGGAGAAAACAAAAGTCAGCTCTGGCCCAGAAGACACTGCAGCCTAAGTCAGGGCCGCAGATCGAGGTGTCTGGCCCAGTTTCCTTCCCTGATCTAAGAGGGGGTCATGGGTCTGGGACCTAAAGAAAATGCTGCATTTCGAGAGGCAGGAGTCTGGCCCAGTCGCCTCATCTGCACTTGTGCTGATCCGCAAGATTGAAGGCATCACTAGACCAAATGCCATTCTCGGTGCGGTTTTGACCCGGCTCGTCACCAGCCCAATACGTGGGACTGTAGAAGTGGAAGCGAAGCGCGCGGGGGTTGGGTGGAGTTGTGGGGGAGGGGGTGTGGGGAGGGTGGGAGGTGCCTGTAAGGGCGAAGGACTCCACCCCTCGCGGCTTTTGAATCTCTGCGACTAAAGAGCGAAGCCCTGCCTCTTACCCTCTCGGCCACCGTAGTTATATATAAAAAAAAAAAAACCCCAACAACAAACGGTTACCCAGCAACGAGGAAAAAGTAATTGGAACCATCGACCCCAGCTCTAAGAGATAAAAGAGGTGAGGTGGCTTACCCATTTTCTTTCCAAAACCAAGACCTCTCTTATTGTCTATGTGTTCTCCAAGTATATCCTATATACCCCAAGAATCCTGGTACAGATTAGCATCAAAGGCAGCCTTATTCTGTGAGAGTCTGAAATGTTAGGTCATTAACGTCCGGCCCGCGACTAGCCTGTGTCTTTCCTTTCATTCCGGTCCTCCACCTTCCACTGCGCAGATTTGTTCGGGTCTCACCAATCCTTTACACTGATTCAAAACCTCATCTCCTGTCCCTCAAATAGAAAAGGAAACTCCTTCCACAGACTGGACTTCCATTTTTTATTCCTCATTGACATTCACTCACAAGCAGACCAGGTCCCTCCTTACCTGTCCTTTTCATACTTTGTAGCCTAAACTCTTTGTTTCATAATTACCCTGAATCTAGTTGTTATATGGTCAAGACATGGCCAAAAAATAAAAGGCCCCCAAACTGGAAACAGGCTTTGAAAATCATGGACTTAATGTCTGGTCCATTTCTTAATAAATAGGTCTTTAGTGGTATTCTAAATCTTGCTTTAGAAATGGAAGCTAAGGAAAAGATTACATGTGAAATTTATTCATTCAGTAAGTTTAGAGGAATTTCTAGAACCAGGACTACTTTCTTCTTTTAAAAAAATGATGTGTTTGTTTTAGACAGCCATCTGCTAATTTCGTAAACAGGATCTCCTTAGCAATTTATGAATTCAATTAAAGTTAGTTTTTTAATCAATCACCATTATTTCTAAATTCCCCATGAGATGGCAAAAATTCCCTTCTCCAGCAAAAAGACCAAGGGACAGTGAAAAAGTATTTAGTAAAAACTCAGTAATTTTCTTATATATATTTTAAAGCATTTAGCCTAAGTGGGTTTGTATTTGTAATGCTCTAATTAACAGAACCTTTTTAAAACTTGGAATAAATGGATGAATTTATGTTGGAAAAAAAAGAATTGAAGTCTACAAAATTTGGGCCTACAACATAATTTGTCATTATTGTGATTATATAAGTAAATTCATACATATTTAAAGACAGTGCTGTTTAATGAATCTCTAGGTACAATAGACACTTCCTTCCAAGGAGATGTCGATTCCATTCTCCAACACCCATTACCGAATTCCACAAGGATTTGGGAATCTTCTTGAAGGTCTGACACGCGAGATTCTGAGAGAGCAACCGGACAATATACCAGCTTTTGCAGCAGCGTATTTTGAGAACCTTCTAGAGAAAAGAGAGAGTAAGCTTTTTTAAAATAGGCATCTTCTTTTCAATAAGGAACTAAGCATTTGATTATGGTGTAATAAGACCATCCCCACTCCACAAAAAATCTTTTGAGGCAGTTGACTTCAAATAGTAGTATTTGAAATAACATATGCCTTGGTGACAGGTTCTGTTAAATAAACTTCATGTTATTGAAGTTCACTGATTTATTACCTAGACCTTCTTCCCTGTATTTCTCATAGACACAGCCGGTGGAAGGGGACAGCATCTATTTTTTAACAGACTGTTCCCTACATCTACCAGTTGACTGTCTATTCTTCCTGGAAGGAGAGTTTGTGCTTTTCTTTAGAATTTGATTTTAAAAGCTAACATTACAGTATTTAGATTAAATACATTGCTATTTATTGTGGGATTTATAATACTTCTGCAATAAAGGTGCATAGATAAACTGCTTTGAGAAGTGAACTAGTTTAAGAAAGGGATTTATATTCTTCTATACTTTCAAGATTCCATCCTGCCCAGGGTCTAAGATCCATTGCTAAGTTGACTCTTTGGTTGAAAGAGAGAAAACAAACATCCTTCACTTCCATAAAAAAATTTCCCAGTCCTTTGCTTTGAAGAAGTTCATGATGATCCAGTGGACCTGATCCAGTGGTCAAGATGGGTTTTATTACAGCTATAAGTTTATACAGCAAACCTATTCTGTGCTAGAACAATCTTTCCGTCATCTGTTCTAGTCAAGAATAGGTTATCGCCATCATTACTTTTTTTTTTCCTTTTTACTGTGATTTGAGTAAAGGTTTACAGAGCAAATTGGTTTTCCATTCAACAGTTCATCCATGTTTAGTTTCATGACATTGATTACAATCCCCACAATGGAACAGCACTCTTCCTACTTCCTAACTGTGCTGTTTTTATTTGTACTTCTTTCCTATCCATTCCTGACTTCTGAGGTTTTTCCAGTTGCTGTACTTTTGATTTTGTGTGGCTAATAATTCTAAAAGGAACCCTGGCAGCTTAGTAGATTATGACTAGGCTGCTAACTGCAAGGTCAGCAGTTCAAATCTATCAGTTGTTCAGTGGGAGAAAGATGAGGCTTTCTGCTCCTGTAAAGATTTACAGCCTCCAAAACCCTATACAGGGTCATTATGAGTCAGAACCGACTCAGAAGCACACCACCACCACCAATAGTTTTAAGGCGTGAATACCTTCCAGGTGTATTGTTCACCCTATTGTTTGACAAGTGGACACTGAATGGTTGGAAACAAAGAGGAAGTATCAGTAGTTGGAAAATACAGCCTTGGTGATAGAAACAATGCTGGAGATCACCTGATAGAATTTTGCAAGACCAATGACTTATTTATTGAAAATACCTTTGTAAAAAACATAAAAGGTACCCCATCAGATGGAACACATATAAATCAAATTTTACTTGAATGTGATATTAATGTCTTAAAATCAGGAAAGATGTGCACCAGGGTTGTATTCTTTCACCATACTTATTCAATCTAATGAACAAGTAGTCAGAGAACTGGATTATATGAAGAAGAACATGGCATCAGGACTGAAGGAATACTCATTAATAACCACAATATGCAGATGATACAACCTTGTTTTCTGGAAGCAAAGAGGACTTAAAATACTTACTGATGAAGATCAAACACCACAGCCTTCAGTATGGATTGCATCTCAGTGTAAATAAAACAAAAGCCTTCACCACTGTACCAATAAATAATATGATAAATGGAGACAAGATTGAAGATGTCAAAGACTTCATTTTTCTTGGATCTACAATCAACACTTATGAACACAGCAGTCAAGAAATCAAATGATGCATGGCATTAGGCAAATCTGCTGCATAAGACCTCTTTAAAGTGTTCAAGAGCAAAGATATCAGTTTAAGGACTAAGGTGTGCCTGGCCCAACCTATGGTATTTTCAAAAGGTTCATATGCATGTGAAAGTTGAACAATATATAAGGAAGACCATAGAAGAATCAATGCCTTTGAGTTATGGTGTTGGAGAAGAATATTAAAAGTACCATGGGCTGCTAGAAGAACAAACAAATCTATATTAGAAGAAGTACAGCCAGAATACTCCTTAGAAGCCAGGATGGTGAGACTTCATCTCTCATACTTTGGACGTATTATCAGGAGGGACCATTCCCTGGAGAAGGACATCATGCTAGGTAAAATGGAGGGTAAGCAAAAAAGAGTAATATCCCCAATGAGATGGATTGGCACAGTGGCAACAGCAATGGGCTCAAGCTTAACAATTGTGAGGGTGGTGCAGGACTGGGTGATGTTTTGTTCTGTTGTGAATAAGGTGAATGAGTTGTGAATGAGTTGGAACTGACTCAATGGTACCAAAAACAACATTGTTTGACTTTAAGTTGAACCATGGGGCAAATTCAGTTCCAGTCCTGAAAAGTGAACAAGGACCATAGTCTAGAAAGTTCTACCAGTTTCCCTTAGACCAGTAAATGTGGTCTTTTTTATTATTATTATTTTGAGTTTTGCACCACTTTTTTCTCGCACTCTAACCAGGATCCCTTTCAGACTGATAAGCAGTGGTAGCCATGTACCATCTAGCTCTTTGTATCCCAAGGTGTTGGGTTGTGAATGAGTTGGAACTGACTCCCAAGGCTGAGGCTCATGTAGTCCATTAGTACTGTGTTCTAATTGTTTCCATGTGGCTTTGATTTTCTTTACTCTTCTTTGCTCCCAACAGGGAGAGACCAATAGGTATATCTTAAGTGGCTGGTTGCTCACAAGGTTTTTGTTTTGTTTTTAAACTTTTTACTGTGAAGTAGGTGACAGATTACCGAGCCAATCAATTTTCCATTCAACAGTTCATACACATTGTGTTTCATCTCACTGATTGCAATTCCCAGAATGCAGCATCACATATTCCACTTCTTCCCTGTGTTTTCTGTTTCCATTCCTCCTTCTTTCTTAACCCTGCTGGACTTTATCCTTGCCTAATTGCTAATCTTTTGATCTCAAATGAAGATGTGCATACCTCACTAGTGTTATTGCTCCCCTTACAGACTTGCCTATTGTTTAGATGAAAATTGAGCCATGGGGGGTAAGTTCATTTCCAACCACGAAGGGTGAATAAGGTCCATAGTCTCAGGGGGGTCCACCAGCGTCTGCACAAGCAGCAAGCCTGGTCTTTTTTTTTTTTTTTATATCATTACATTTTATTATAGTATTCCAACAGAATGTTAAAGGTGACTAGAAATATCTGAAAACAAACATTCCATTTAAAATTGTTATACAGAGGGAAGAACCTACTTTGAAACTTCAACTGAAACAACTGTCATACATGCTGCATGGTTCTACCCTGTTGCCTTTGCCCTATAGTGGTAGTGTTATGTGTCATGGAATCATTTCTGACTCATAGCAACCATGTATAGGGTTACTAAGGAGCTCTGGTAGCGTAGTGGTTATGAAACAGGCTGCTAACCTCAAGGTCTGCAGTTCGAAACTATCAGCTGTTCTGCGGGAGAAAGATGAGGCTTTCTGCTCCTGTAAAGATTTGCAGCCTTGGAAATCCTGTGCAGGGTCACTATGAGTCAGAATTGACTCCACGGTACTCAACAACAACAACATAGGGTTACTGAGGCTGTAAATCTTTACTGGAGCAGAAAGCCTCATCTTTCTCCCAAAGAGTAGCTGGTAGTTTTGAACTACTGACCTTGTGGTTAGCAGCCTGACTGGTAACCACTAACCTACCTGAACTCCTTTGTGCTATAGGTGCAATTAGGTGGTTGTGTGTCAGTGAGTCAGTTTGGATTCATAGCAACCCTAGATAGGAATTCTGAGGCTGTAAATATTTACAGAAGCAGTAAGTCTTATCTTTCTTCCATGGTGTGGCTGGTAGACTCAAAATACTGACCTTGTGGTTAGCAGGCCAGCTCGTAATCCACTATGCTACCAGGGCTACTTTTATTCTATATTTGTTGTTGTTAAGTGCCATTGAGTCTGTTCAAACCCATAGCGACTCTGCATAGGGTTTCCGAGGAGCAACTGTGAACTTGAACCACCAACCTGCAGTTCAAACCACCTTGCAGTCTAGTTCATTAGCCCATAGCACCATACCAGGACTCCTTTACTCTATACTTGTTGTTGGTAAGTGCCATTGAGTTGGTTCTGACCCATAGTGACCCTATATAGTATTTCCAAGGAGCGGCTGGTGAGCTTGAATCACACATCTTGTGGTTCAAACTGACTTTGCAGTCCAGTGCATTAACCCACAGTACCTCACCAAGACTCTATACTGTTGTTGTTATTATGTGCTGTGGAGTCGGTTCCGACTTATAGTGATCCTGTACAGTGTTTCTGAGGTTATAAATCTTTATGGGAGCAGAAATCTTTCTCCCGTGGAACAGCTGGTAGTTTCGAACTGCTGACCATGAGATTAGCAACCCGTTTCATAACCACTACGTTACCAGAGCCCCTCTATACTAGCAGGGCTCAAAAACTCTGACAATTTCCTCAACATTGCTGGTCTTTTCCATACCCTGTCAATGTGAACATTTATTTCACAATTTGAAACTTAATACCTACTGCTACAAACATTTCTCTCTCTCTTTTTAAAGTTTTTATTGTGAATCGAGTGATAGTTTACATGGGAGAACATCAGCTTTACACTCATCCTATCATATTTCATTTCATTGCAATGACTACAATCCCCTCCATGTATCATCATTCAATGGCATTTGCTTCTATTCCCTATGGTGTTTTTTTTTGTTTGTTTGTGTTTTTTTGGATGTATACCGAAGTACTTAGGGATGTATAATCATTCAGACAACCAAAGGGCATACCCTTCAAGCCTGCCCCCTGGCCACCAGCACACAGCCTATCTTCCTCCTTGAGTCTAGAGTCCCTAGTTGCTTCATCTCTCCACATCATCTCTGGCATCGCTGCTTCTCTGGATAGGGTTCCACACTTCTCTCATCTCCCTTGATAGTCCCAGGGTCCTTCGCTCCTGGACTGCAAGATCAACCACTCTCCTCTTTTTGTTACAAAACATCTAGCTTTACATTTGCAAAAATTGCAATCAGTCCTGATAACAATTATTCACTATTGAACCACAACCCCATTTCCTTTCACCAGCTCCATCTAGATAGGTTAACAACCACTCAGTGGAGAGTCTACCTCCCCCCACATCCTCTGAAACTAAACTCCCTCTTGAAAACTTGTAAGCCAGTCACTTCATGCCTTTATAGCTCCCCATTTTGGGTAGCCAATGTCTAAGTTGCCCATCCTTGTCAACCCTGTGTACAGAGGTGTTGGGAATGATCCTTGTTTTAAGATCTGTTCCCTCTTTTAAGCTACTACATCCATAAGTATAGGTCAAGTTCATCAAATTGTAATGAATTACATTTTTTTCCCCTCTTCTTTCTTCCTCTAATTGAGTTCTGATCATCCAACCATTGAAGCTAGGTCAAATGGGTACTATCTGCAAGTGTGGGCATTCTTGTGTGTCTCACCTCACTTCGTATCAGCTGGATGTTTCACTTTTCACTCTAGCTCTCTGTGACTATGTCCCTGTCCATGGGCTCAGGAGTCCCCAGGTCTCACCATACTGCTGGCCAACCAGGTCTCACTCCAGGTTGATGGGAGTTTATTGAACGTGGTTGGACTCAGACCACATCTTCATTGCTGCTTTTCCCCAACTTTCCCTTATCATTAGACCAATGTGGTCTGCTGCAAACATTTTGATAATGTTATTTTCAGCAGGAAACATTAAGAAAAATACTTTAGAATAGGAGGTAAATTGTAATGAGCATTATCTTAAATTTGTTACTATAACATTAATTTTGCAATTTTTTTATGATATAGTCTTTCTTATTTGCTTAATTTTGAAACTCAGAAACATCTCATTACAAAAACATTTGAGTCATTGTTACCAGATCGTGATAATTAAAGCAACTGGTGAATCAGATGAACAGTTTCTCCAATAAATAATTGGTAATACTATTTGAACAAAATTTAAGCCCCATACCCGTTTCCACCATGTCAATGGAACATGCAGCCAATGCAAAGTACCAGAATTTGGTCTCTACAAAAAAAGGGACTAAAACCAACTAGGTCCTCTAGCACATACAATGCAATAATTCTCATGCCATCATTTCTTATAGGTTATGATTAGTCTTAACTTTGATTTCTGTGACAAAAAAATGGTGCTATATGATACAAGTAGTACCTCAAACCAGTAGAGAAATTATGAACTTTTGGGAACAATATAACTGATAAAGGTATGATATATAAAATACAGTACAGCCTGCAAAAGCTGGAAGATGTGTAAGGCAAAAACCTGTCAGGGAAGGTAAACTAAATTATTTTCCAATAGTAGAAAATAATTTTTTAAATGATAAGGTTACACCCTGTCAATGGCTGAAAACTTGTGAGACCCTTCCACCCCACCCCAAAACAAAGCAGTCCCCAAAAGTTCTGGCTTTCACAGGTTGTATTATACATTTTAAAAAAACAAAAACTCTTCTGTAACTTAATAACAATAAGGTATCATTTCACTCCCACTAAGATGTCCAAGAATTTTTTAAAAATTACCAGGAAATAACAACTGTTGGAGGGAACATGGAGAAATTGAACTGTCATCCATTGTTGGTAGGAAAGTAAAATGGTACAGTTGCTGTGGGAAATAGTCTGGCAATTCCTCAAAAATAGAGAGAGAGCTGCCACATGACCCAGCAATTCCATTCCTAAGAATAAACTTAAGGATCTAATAAGAAGTGAAATGAGTAGACATACACACACCTATGTTCATCACATTATTCACAATAGTAAAAATATGGAAACAATATGAATGTCCATCAACAGATGAATGAGTAAGTAAAATGTGGTACATAATATATAAAATGGGCCACTACTCAGTGACAAAGAAAAACACCTTGATTCTTCTCCAGTCTTCTTTATTCATTGTTCATCCTACACATGCATATGAAGTTATTGAAAATACCATGTCTTGGGGCAGGTGCACCTTAGTCCTCAAACTAATACCTTTGTTCTTGAACACTTTAAAGAAGTTTTGTGCCACAGATCTGCCTAATGCTATATGTTATTTGATTTTTTGACTGCTGCTTCCTGAGTGTTGATTGTGGATACAAGCAAAATGAAGTCTCTGACAACTTCACTCTTGTATCCTTTCAGCAAGCAAGGTTGTATCACTTGAATATTATAGTCTTCCTTCGGTCCTAATGCCATGTTCTTCATATAATCCAGATTCTCAGATTATTTGCTCAGCATACAGATTGAATGAGTATGGTAAAATACAACCCTGACATACACCTTTCCTGATTTTAAACCATTCAATATCCTGTTATTCTGTTTGAACAACTGCTTCTTGGTATATGTACAGGTTCCTCATGAGCACAATTAAGTGTTCTGGTATACCCATTCTTTGCAATATTATTCATAGTTTGTCATGATCTACCTGTTAAAGGAGACCTGGTGTGGTGCTTTAGGATTAATGCTAGACCACAAGGTCAGTTTGAACTGCAAGACTGGCTATTCAAACTCACCTGCCACTCCTCAGAAATCCTGTTTGGGATCATTAACAACAATAACAGCAAACACAGTCAAAAGCCTTTGCATAATCAATAAAGCACAAGTAATCATCTCTCTGGTATTCTCTGCTTTCAGCCAAGATCTATCTGGCATCAACAATGATATCTGTTAATAGTTCCATGACCTCTTCTGAGTCCGGGTTGAGTATCTGGGAGTTCTCTATCAATGCACTGTTGCAACTATTTTTTTTTTTCCATTTAAAAAAAAATGTTTTATGGTGAATTGCAACTATTTTTTGAATGATTTTCAACAGAATTTTACTTGCATGTAATATTCATGATATTGCTCAGATACTTTCCACATTCCTTTGGGACACCTCTCTTTTGAATGGACAGAAATATATATTTCTTCCAATTGGTTGGCCAGATAGCTATCTTCCAGATTTCTTGGCAGAGGTGAGTTAGTGCCTCCATTAGTTTGTTAAAAGGTTTCAGTTTGTATTCCATAAGTTCTTAGAGCCTTCTTTTTCACCAATACCTTCAGTGCAGCTTGGATTTCTTCCTTCAGTACCATTGGTTCTTGATCATATGCTACTTCCTGAAATGGTTGAACATTGACCATTTATTTTTGGTACAGAAACTCTATGTATTCCTTCCATATTCTTTTGGTACACATCTATGTGACTATATGTACATATATTCATACATATAATAAAGCACATAGGGAGCATAGTTGTAGATACCTCTTAGATTATGACCAGCCATCTTGCGGAATTGGATTTCTGGGTTCTGGGTTTGAAGCATTAGGATCATAGTCTTGTATGATATCTCAATCAATTGGTATAATATAGTTCATAAAGTTATGTTCTGCATTGGTGAGCAGTGTATGGTGTCATAAAAGATTATAAGTGGGCATCTAAGATACACCGATAGGTCTCTACTTGTGTGGAGCAAAAGTGAAATAAGGAAATGAAAGACTCAAAGAAGAAACTAGCCAACAGGACAAATAGTCTACATGAACCATGACCTTATCTACCCAGAGGCCAAAAGAACTAAATGGTTCCTGACTACCATTCTAATCTTAGCTGCAATTGGACCTTGGTAGAATAAGTAAAAAATGTACAAATTCCTAAAAACAAAAACAAACAAACAGGTCTACTGGACGGGTTGAGACTGAAGAACTCCTGACACTGTTTAGACATACTTTTCAGACCTTGACCCAAACTAACCCCTGACATCACCTTGCAGCTAAATAACAGTTTGGCTCAAAAAACAATGTATATCACTCATAAGCTCTGCACCTTAGCCTAGTGGTTATAAGTAAAGAATGTAACCAATGTCAGTGAACAATTTGTGTAGAAATTGCTAAAAAGGAATCTAAACTGCTGTGTAACCCCCCCCAAAAAAACACAGTAAAATAGTGTTTTTTTAAAGACTTTATCTTTGAGATGAATACTGAAAGGAATATTTGTGGGTAAAATAATATGTCTGGGTTACTTGAACAGAATCATATAAATGGTGGGGAAATGAGTGAGGCTACAGATAAAACAAGGTAAATCATGAGCTGATAATTAATTGAATCTCAGTAATGTGCACAATGGAGTTCATTATACTATTTTTAGTTTCTAAGCTTGACATTTTTCATAATGAAAAGTTAATAACATGTTTAAATATAAAGTTTATGCCAACTGTATATATAACTTTTAAAAATGCTTTCCCATCTTTTACCTTTCCAAACTTCCTGACTACTTAGCATTTTTATACCTTTCCATGTGTATACTACTACATGTTTTTAAGTTTCGATACTTATGCAAGGGGACTTTTAAAAGTTTGGGGAAAATGGAATTCAAAGCTAATGGCGTCTTTCCATGAATATTTGAAGCGTTTTCATATTTAAAAATTAGTGTTTGTTCTCGTCCATGTCTTACAAATTCTATAAAGGCAGAAATTTACTTTTGTGTGTGTGTGTGTGTGTGCCACTTTTCTAAGTATTTCCAAGTGTTCCTCCAATATGTACTACATTATCATACGTATTTAATGATCATTGGTTATTTCTGCAGTGCTAGACTATGTACAATGTTAGTAAGTTTTTTCTACTGGTATTAAACATCCTATTATTTGAAAAAGAAAACTTATATTACTGTTCTGCTGTTGCTGTTGCCACTGCTGTGTACCATTGAATCAGTCCTTACTCATTTTGACCCTGTAGAGGGTTTCTGAGGCTGAAATCTTTATGGAAACAAAAAGCTTCATCTTTTTCCCACAGAGGAGCTGATGAACTTGAGCTAGTTACCTCATGGTTAGCAGCCCAACACATAACCCACTATGCTACTGCATGTGTTACTATTCTATATTTAATAAATTCAAACTTAGCCTAAAATTCTTGTATTTTTATTATTCAGAAACCAACTTTGATCCAGCAGAATGGGGTACTAAGGTAGATGACCACTTCTATAACAACCATGCATTCAAGGTAATGTGAAGATACTGGTATGGCCATTTCTTATCCGCCTCTAAAAGAGAAGTTAATTAGAATAATGAGAAAACTATAATAAGCATCACAAATATCTTATAAAATCTTTTAAATTGTACTGATTTTTTTCTAATGAGAAATTCTGAATTGTATGTACAGATTCTCAGCTCAAGTATAAAAATGGTCAATGAGAAAAAGTACTTAAAAATATAGAATAATTACTCAGATACTTACTCTTCAAATATTTAGTGAGCATCATGCTTATCACATAATAGGTACTCAAATATTTTTGGATTAACAAACGATATTTCATAAATTAAAAACTATAAAGATTTTTTGATTAATAAATGATATTTCTAAAGTAAAAACTATCAGTCCAATTAATTCCTTATCATTGACATTTTACAAAAGAGGGATTAGAATTAAAGATGGTAATGGTAAGCTACTCTCTCTTTTTTTTTATCATTCAGAATGATTTTATTTTTAAGCATTTAAAAGCTACTCTCATGAGAGACTGAATCAATCTTTCTATTTAGCAGCATTCTCAGAGGCAACCTTTCACAACCAGAGTTCCTTAAAATAATTAAGCCTTAAGTCACAGGTAAGGTGCTATGGGAGTGTAGTGATTACAAGTCAGGGAAATAACCTCAAAGTCAGAAGTTCAAAACTACCAGCCGTTCCATGGGATAAAGATGAGGTTTTCTGCTCCTATAAAGATTTACAACCTCGAAACCCTATGCAGGGTCGCTACGAGTTGAACTGACTCCACAGCACACCACCATCACCACCACCAAGCCACAGATACCCAATACATATAAGGAATCCGTATTTCTCCTTTGTATTTATAATGATGCTAGTTATGTACCATCCTTGGGAAAACTGAGAAAATAGTCACTTTAGTATCTTCTGTGTTTCGGAGTTCAGATGAGAAACTCTGGTAGAGAATGCCTTTATGGGATGAGTGTCATTACCATCACTTTGGGCCTTGCTAGAAATGCAAAATATGAGGAAGACTCTCAAAGATACGAATTGACATATCAACTGCAACATTGGGCTCAAACATAGTAATGATTGTGAGGATAACACTGGACCAGGCAGTGTTGTGTTCTGTTGTACATAGGATCTCTATGAGTCAGAAACAAATCTATGGCACCTAACAGCAACAACACTTAGGTTCACTAATCAGAAGTTTCCGTTAAACAAGATTTCCAAAGTAGGTTTATAAAGTTTAAGAATCACTACTCTAGATTAGGAATCCTGGTGTGGTGCTGTGGGTTAATGTGCTAAACTGCAAAGTCGGTTTGAACCTCACGGTTGGCAGTTCAAGCTCACCACTGCTCCTTAGAAACTCTATACGTGGTCACTATGGGTCAGAACCAACTTAACAGCACTTAACAACACAACTACAACTCTAGATTATGCAATAATACTACTAGTCACAAAGCACCAACAGGTATTAGAATTAAAAGAAATTAACAAAAGTTCAAGTTTTGATGGTGTAGTCTGGTAGACTTTGGAAAATTCCTGGGAATGAAGTTCATCCATTTGTGCCTACCAGATGACAGTGTTCTGTGTATTTCCATTTAATTGGGTCCTGTGTTCATACTTTATTTATATACCTATTTTAATGAAATCAAAGATATAATGTTGAAATTTTTAAATCCTTGTGCCATGTAGCAATTACAGGTTCCATGCTCGCCTTCCTTCAAATTTTAAAGACTTTGATTAGAATTTATATTCTTAAATTTCTGTTGTATAGGTTAAAGAAGCTCTTCTAATCGTTAGTGACTTAGCATTGCCTCCTATTTTGGAGGACGACTTCAGTAACCAATCAAAATAGACATAGCTGTTTTATCTTTTACCATTTAAATTATTTCTCACCAAAAATATATATACATATATTTCTTTGACTAAGTTTTTTCTCCACACACATTAAAAAGTCAGTTTGCCACCATACTATGGAGCACAATGGTACTTACTTTGCTCTTATTTTAGAAATTATTTGTACTAATTTTTCATATTTTGTTCAAGATTTATTATACACCCTACCAACCTTAAGGAGTTCTGGTAGTGTAGTGGATACGAATCAGGCTGTGAACTTTAAGGTCAGCAGTTCGAAACTACCAGCTGTTCTGTGGGAGAAAGATGAGGCTTTCTACTCCTATAAAGATTTACAGCCTTGGAAACCCTGTACAGGGTCGCTATGAGTTGGAACCGACTCCATGGCACATAATCACCAACAACAACAACCTTTGATGTAAAACAATAGTTCAGTGATCTTAATTATAAAGGAAGAGAAACACATCCTTGATGGGTCAAGGCAAACACAGTCCCAAAGCAAAAAAGTAAGCATTTTTACTAGTTCCTTGGTCTTTGATATTTGTTTACCCATATTTCCTTGAGAGTTTTCATTTATTTCTTCTTCTTCCAACCTACATTCCTTGTTAAAAGATCAGTATATATTTAATTCTGCTTACTTCTCAATAGCTTAGTTATATTTAATTACCTTTAAGAAGTTTGATCTCAGACTTTGCTATTTTGAAAGCATTGCCTCCTGGCCCTCCCTGTCTCAGGAACAAGAACCACCTGAAAAAGATGTGCCTGAAAAAGAAAAATCTCAGGAATCTATGAAAGAGGAAGAGACACCAACCACAGCCTTAGTAAGTAACATTTTCCCTGTAATTTTTTATATTCCAAAAAAGAATAATAGTGTTCAGTTAAAAGTTGTACTCCAAATAAATAGAGATAGAGCCCAGCTTACTATCTGTTAATGTTAAAATTATGATTTTACTTTCTAGATAATTAGCATTATCTCTTTAAAATCAGATCTTATTTACCAAGATTGTCAATGGAGGGAAATATCCCCATGAGAGAGCAGACAGGACTCACAGCCCCCCGTCTTGTTCCTTAGAGTCGCCTTCTACTTAGGGAATTTTCACCTTATGGAATGCTGTTATCACCCCTCCTTAGAAACCCTTTACAGGGTCACTATGAGTCAGAACTGACTTAACGGCAGTTAACAACATCTTAACCACACAATGGCAAAGGTTTAGAGATAACACAAAGAAACCTAATAAAATAGCTTTATGAAATAATAGCTTACACAGATGCACTGAACCAGTCCTCTACAACAATGATATAGGAGACTAAGTGAAACCTGAAACCCACAGCATCAGAGGAGAGGGCAGGGAGGTAGATTGAATGCCAACTGGAAGAGGAAGCTGAACAGGAGCAGTGAGAGAAAAAAAAAAAAAAAAAAAGGTGGACTGTGGCCTAGTGTGGAGCAATACAGTCAGTTTGTGCTTTTGTAAGCAGTTGTTAATATAGTAACCTACAGGCACAGGATGAAGCTGGAAGTTGGCAGCAAGTGGGGGCAGTTATCTCTTGTTCAGGTGCCCTCCTGGTAGCCAGGAGCATGGTCAGTCCCTGCCCTCACCAATCCAACAGCCAGTAATGCTCCTGCATTAGCAGTCTCTGCTCTGACTGGGGTTGGGTGCCTGGCACAGCACCCCAGCTTCTGGAAACATATGAACCCCTCCTGAACTATGCTACACAAACAGTAGAGAAACTAACTGCATTCACACTTCTGCCCTCTACCATATCCACCAGGAGACAGTTGGTGAGTGTTTGAGAATACACCAATGTACAAGCATCAACTAAATATAAATTGATACCACAATGTCTTGGAAAAAACTATTTCAGCTTACACAAAGAGACAAGACAAGAGTGCCTCAAACAGGTCAGCAAAATAAAGAATCAGAATATATGACCCCAGAAGTGGTATTAGAACTACTTGATAAGGAATGTTAAAAAATGTTAATTAAGCAATTTCAATAGATTGAGAGAAAAGTACACATAAAATCAAGGAAAACATAGACAAAACTATGGGGGGGGGGAAATCAGGAAAAAAATTGACAAAATAAATGAAAAGAAAACAGGAAACCATACAAAATCAGTCATTAGAAAGCCAGAAGATTAACACTAAGACTTCAGAAATAGATGGAAAGACAAATTACTGAACTTGAAGAAGAATCTCTTAATAACCATCTGCTAATGGAACAATCAGAGAAAAGAACCAAAAAAATTCCAAAGAAGGACTGAGATGTATATGGGACACTATCAAGAGGAATAACTTATGTGTGATAGGAATTCCAGAACAGCAAGACATTTTTTTAAAAACCAAAAAACATAGCAAATATTTCCAAGATTTTTTGGAAGAAAACTCCCCTAGCATCATAAAAGTTGAAAAGATAGCCATTTGAGAAGTTGAACCGACTCCAAACAGGATAGACACCAAAAGAAAAGCATCAAGACATAATCAAATATTTCAAAACCAAAGCCAAGGAACGAATCTTGAGAGCAGCTCAAGAAAAACAAAATGTTACCTACAAAGGAAAACTAATAAGACTAAACTCTGATTTCTCAGCCAAACCCATGCATACAAGAGGACAGTGGAATAATATATATATAAAACTCTGAAAGGAAAAAAAAATTGCCAACCAAGATTCATATATTCAGCAAAACTGTCCATCAAATGTGATGGTGAAATTAGGTCATTTTTCAGACAAACAGAAATTCAAAGCCTTTGTAAAAACCAGACCAACCTTAAAAAAGAAATTAAGTTCTTCAGACAGAGAACCGACAATAGCTGACAAAAACCTGAGACTAGCATACATTATAATACCACCTAACTCAACACAGATATGTTGTTGTTGTTGTTAGGTGCCATCGACTCGGTACCAACCCATAGCGACCCTATGCACAGCAGAACGAAACACCACCTGATCCTGGGTCAACCTCACTAGTGTTGCCATGCTTGAGTCCATCGATGCTGCCACTTGGCCAATCTATCTCTTTGGGAGTATTCCTCTTTTTCTCTGACCCTCCATCTTACCAAACATGATATCCTTCTCCAGCAACTGTTTCCTCCTGACAATATGTCCAAAGTATAAGAGATGAAGTTTGGCCATCTTGGCCTCTAAGGAGCACTTTGGCTACACTTCTTCCAAAACAGATCTATTGGTTCTTTTAGCAGCCCATGCACTTTCAGTATTCTCCTCCAACACTATAACTTAAAGGCATTAATTCTTTTGCAGTCTTCCTTATTTACTGTCCAGCTTTCTCATGCATATGAGGTTATTGGAAACACCATAGTTTGGGTCAGGTGCACCTTAGTCCTCAAGGTGAAGTCTTTGCTCTTCAACACTTTAAAAAGGTCTTGTGCAGCAGATTTGCTTAATGTCATTTGATCTCTTGACTGCTACTTCCGTGAGTGTTGATAGTTGATCCAAGAAGAATGGGCTTCCCTGTAGGCGCATGGATATTATCCTACCACAGACAGCATTGTACCTCATGACTGATCTAGATATGTTCTTTTTGACGATGAACGCAACACCATTCCTCTTCAATTTGTCATTCCTGACATAGTAAACCATGTGGCTGTCAGATTCAAAATGGCCAATACCAGCCCATTTCAGCTCACTAATGCCTAAGATAGCGATGTTTATGTGTTCCATTTCATTTTTTACAACTTCCAATTTTCCCGGATTCATACTTCGTACATTCCATGTTCTGATTTCCAGTGGATGTTTACAGCTGTTTCTCTTCATTTTGAGTTGTACCCCATCATCAAATGAAGGTCCTGCGGGCTTTTCTCGCACGAGCTTTATTCCATTTGCGTTATCACAGTCAACTCTACTTTGAGGAGGCAGCTCTTCCCCAGTCACATTTTGAGTGCCTTCTAACCTGCGGGGCTCATTTTCCAGCACTATATCTGCTTTTCATAAGTGACTAAAGATTCGGAAGTAGTGTGTCACTCTTTCTTCCTAGTCTGTCTTTGTCTGGAAGCTCATCTGAAACTTGACCACCATGGGTGACCCTGCTGGTTATTTAAAATACCGGTGACATAACTTTTAGAATCATAGCCACTCAGAAACCACCACAGTACAACAAAATGACAGGCAAGTGGTGACCGTTTGGTTTTAAGTGGAAACTGTCACTTTAAATTTCGAGGAGATCTGTGTGCACGTGTAGCAGAACCCTCCAGGGGTGGGGTGGGATATCCATTTGCTCAGGCATCCCCTCTAGTCACCAGAATGGAGGTGTGCAGACAGCGAGAGACCAATGAACAGATACCAAAAAATGAATGTCCACACCTGTATCTCCGCGGTTCTGTCAGGCATTCATGGCTGTTCTAATCCTTCCCCCAGTTGATCTCTCCCAAGATGGTGGCTCCGGGAATAGCTGAGTGTCTTCAATTAGAAAGCAATGGATTTCTTGCTTCTGCTACAGATTCCCCTAGCTGTAAGCCTTCCAATCTTCTAAATATTCCTTTGTATGTTGTTTAGAGTTATAGGACCATCCCCTGAGCCTGCTTGGCCTGGTATTCTGTGTTGTTGGTGACAGAGCTCCTCACTGCACATCTACCTGATCCACTATCTTGATTGTATCCTCCAACACAGATATAGAAGTATGTAAAGTAATACAGACTTATAAGACTGAAGAGAGAACCAGAGATGCAGTTGCAACAACAACAAAACCATAAAGAGAAGGTATAATCCAAGTACAGGACTTCCAAATAAAGCGGAAATCAAATAGATTTCCAGAAAAAAACAAAAAACACCTAACTGTAACCCTAAAAACTAGACCAAGTCTTACTCCCAGCCCTAGCCCACCCCTCATTTCTAACACTAACCCTAATCCTAACAATAAATGAAGTCCTAGGCATAGCCAAGACCTGCCATGGTCCCAACCCTCACTCCTCACTCTTACCCATCCCAGAAGTCCCTGAAAGAAAATGTAGCTTACTCACTTTCCATGCATGTCTCTGTACAAAAGTGCCTTTCTACCTGTCAGCCTGTATCCAAGCAGTAGTGATCTGGGGAGAGTTCAACCTCCAAAAACCTCTATTTAGTGATATGCTAGAGCTAGCTCCCAAGTAATGATTGTGCATCTTTACCCACCATCATGTTAACCTGAAGTCAGGCACATGGGTAATATAATACTATGGAAAAATACTACAGATCAGGGTTTTTTTTTCTTCTTTTCTAAAAGAGCCAACCAAACACAAACCTGTTGCCATCGAGTAGATTACAACTCATTGTTATTGTTGTCAGGTGACATTGAGTTGGAACTGACTCACAGCGACCCCATGCACAGCAGAACGAAACAATGTCTGATCCTGGGCCAACCTCACTACCGCTGCCACACTTGACGCCATCAATGATGCCACCTGGCCGATCCATCTTGCTGGCGATCTTCCTCTTCTTCTCTGACCCTCCATCTTACCCAGCATGACATCCTTCTATAGCGACTGTTCCCTCCTGACAACATGTCCAAAGTACAGCAACCCTATAAATAGATTAGAACTACCCTGTAGGTCTTGGAAAACTGTAATCTTTATGGAAGCAGACTGCCACATCTTTCTCCCATGGTGGACTTAAACTACTGACCTTTCAGTTAGCAGCCTAGCACTTAACCACTTTGCCACTAGGTCTCCTATCTGAAGAAACAATTGTTAGACATTAGCAGCACACCACTATGTATATTCTTTATAGTCCAGACTCAAGAGGACTAGGCCTAGGAAGAAAGTACACATTCTCTATGTTGAAGACTAAACTTATGAGTTCCTTTTCATATTTTAATGTCCTAGTTAGAAAAACCAATAACTGACACCCATATGGGTATCCCCTTCAAGGAATACTTCAATTCCTACCCATTGGATTATAACTTTACCAGTTATACTAGAATTACTTCAAGTGTTGTTAAGTGCTGTCAGATCAGTTCTGATTCGTAGTGACCCTGAATAGTGTTTCCAAGGAGCAATTGGTGGGTTTGAACTGCCAACCTTGTGGTTCAAAGTTGTGGGAATGAGTGTGTTTTCTTCAAAATTATTGTAATACTGTTTATTGTATTTGGGTGACTTTTCTTTTACTTTTTGCTGCTTCCTGAAGTAAGTAGGAACTATATAACCTTTCTTTTACTTTTTGCTACTTCCTAAAATAGGGACTGTCTGACTTTTCTTTTCTTCTTTGCTACTTCCTGAAGTAAGTAGATACTGTATGACCTTTCTTTTACTTTTTTTTTTTAATGTTTTATTGTGAATTATATGGTAGTTTACATGAGAGAACTTTAGTTTTACATTCATTCCATCGTATATCATCTCATTGCCATGGTTCCAATCCCGTCCCTGCATCATCAACCAGCCAAAAGGTATATCCTAGAAACCCACACCCTACACTTCCCCTCACCACCACCCCCCCACCCCTAGTTTTCGGCTCACAGTCCCTTTTCCTCTCTGGATCCAGAGTCCCCAGCTGTTTCATTGCTCCGCGTCATCTTCTCTGTCTCCATCTCACGCACGTCTTTCTCTGGGTAGGGTCCCGCTCTTGGCTATTCTCCGTTGATGGTCCCAGATAGCTCTGCTCCTAGCCTGTAGGATTAATCACTCCCTTCCTTGTTCCAAAACATCTACCTTTGCATTTCCAACCCTCATAATTCGTCCTGATAAGCATTCTTCACTACAGTATCACGAGTTACCCATCTGTATTTCCTTTCATCCGCTCTGCCCAGACAGATTGAATAGTACCCACTGGAGATTCTACCTTCCTCCATGCTCCCTAGCACTAGGTTCCCCCTTGAAAGCTTGTAAGCCAGTCACTTCTTGCCTTTGTAGTCTTCCCCTCCCCAT
>NW_006408625.1:7270742-7278008 GCF_000296735.1 Chrysochloris asiatica
CTTCCATCTCATCTATTCTACTCCTCTGCCCTTTCAAAGAGTTTTCTTTTTCTGCCATTTTGTTGTTGATTGTTTGGACCTCTTTCTGTTAGTTTTGGAATGTTACCAATGCTGTATCTATCTTGTTTGATTGTTCCTGTAGCGTTTTTCTGACTTCTTCCTTATTTTTCTCAACTCCGTTGTAAAGTGTTTTAAAACATTTTATAATCATTTATCTGAATTTTTTCTCAGGTATTTCCAAGGCCTGCCCTCCTTCCAGCATCGAGAGAAGGTCTACTTCTTGTTCATTTGTCTCAGATATTTTATCCTTTTTCTGGACATGTGCCGATATGGTCATCTGCTTTTGCTTCTTGGACATGTTTAATATTTATCTGTGGCTCTAATAATTAATTAAGTATGTATTTGGGTAATTTTTTATGTTTTCTGATTGCCTCCAGGAAGATGTGATCAGGATGTAGTCTTCCCTTTTCACTCTTCTATGTGACAGCCAAACAACACCAGTCGGGTAGGAAACAAAGCCAAAATCAAAATCAAAAACAAAAGCGGAGTTTTCTGATAGCAGAAGGGAGGCTATGTGACCACCAAGCAATACCAGTCATGTAGAAAACAAAATCAAAAGCAAAGTCAAAAAAGCAATAATGAGCTAAAAACAAAGCAAGACAAAAAACAAAAAACAAAAAAAAAAAAAAAAGGAGAAAGAATTCAGCATCAGAAAAAACAACGAGATTAACTAAGGCAATATCTAGTCACATACATAAAAAGAAAGAGAATAAAAAATAATAATAATAACCTGTTTCGTGTTTCTAAGGAGCAGCTGGCAGGCACGAACCACCGACCTTGCAGTTCAAAAGGCTCTGCATTGTGGTCCCTTAACCCGCAGAGCAGAAAGAAAGAAAGAAGGAAGGAGGGAGGGAGAAAGGAAGGAAGAAAAACCCTGTATAGGGTTTCTAAGGAGCAGCTAGTGGGCTCGAACCACCGACCTTGCAGTTCAAAATGCTCTGCAGTCTGATTCCTTAACCCTCAGAGCCACAGCAGGATTGCCTTGTTGCTGGTGGTAAAAACCACCTCAAAGCGTCTCCGCTTGTGCTGGCTTGTGCCTTGATGAGCGGACCTGAGCCTCGGAAGTTGTGCAGAGGGCTAGCCTAGGCAGAGGGGGTGGAGGGCGGGATTAGTGGATGCCGGCTGATGGCGTCCCTGTGTGACGACATCAAAAAATGCCTCTGTCTGTCTCCCTGCAGCGTGGGCACCCGGCTCGCCCTATATCCATGCAAACAACCCCTCCTGTGGCAATGAGGCCCCCCACCACTCACGAAGGACTGTGCCAGCCCCTCTGAACTGGTCTGCTCAAGCCCTTTGCTCCAAGCTCCGTAATGGGTGGGGCGCTGTCCCAGAGCGCTGCTGAGTGCTGGTCCAAAATGGCCACAACTCCCCAGCAGCTCGACCCTTTAAAAAAGCAAGTCCACAATGTTGGGGGCTAAAGTCTTATGTTTGCCCAAGGACTGTCTGTCTACCTGGTGGAGGCGCCCCTGTGCAACACTGTCCACCCTCTCCCAGAGCCCGCACACCTGTGCTGCCTGGTCAGGGAAGTGCTGGAATCTTTTACTTTTTTCTACTTGCTGAAGTGATTAAGGACTGTATGCCCTTTCTTTAACTTTTTACTATGTTCTGAAGTGAGTAAAAAGAATGCGCACCTTAGAATTTGAATTAACCAACCAAGTAAGAAAACATACTATGCAGTTGAAACCCTAGCCAATGGGGTGAGACACAGCCTTAAGACTTGCGTCAGAGATAAAGCCCACTCTCTGGCCTGTTCTTGTACAGCTACATACATGCACCCTTCTACAGAAGTAAATTTTGCCTTGCCGAGGTAATTTAATCTGACTGAGTGTCCTTTTGTGTGACACAGGGATTCATTACAACAGGTGATCGTATAGTGTCAATGCAATGTGAAGTCCAGGAAGAAGAGAATGTTATTTCCTTACAACTTTCATAGGTGTCCTTATACAGTTATTTGTTGTTGTTGTTACTCTTGCATTATTTTATTTTATTAATTTGAGTTAGGATTGCATTGATTTCCAGCTTGAACATAACTTATTTGCTCATATTTGAGTATCATCTCAGAGGATTTTATACCATTCGCTTTGCATATAAAAGTTTAAGAGCTAAGTTCCAGAGGGTGCAGAGAAAGATAACTTTCCACTGAGTGGTTTCCAACCTGTCAGGATGGGGCTGGTGAAAGGAGATGGGGATAAGACTCTTGTGGTTCAATAGTGAATAATTGCTATCAGGACTGACTGAGTGTTGGGAATGTAAAAGTAGACATTTTGTAACAAAAGGAAGGAAGTGGTGATTTTGCAGTCCAGGAGTGGAGGTCCCTGGGATCATCAAGGGAGAAGAGCGGAGTGTAGGACCCTACCCAGAGAAGCAGTGATGCCAGAGATGGAGACAGAGACAATGACATGGAGAGATGGAGTGACTGGGAACTCTTGCCTTGGGGAGGGACAGGATTGTGTGCTGACAGCCGGGGGCTAGGCTTGTGGGGTGTTCTCTTTCGCTGTTTGATGATGCATTACAATGAAATGAAGTACGATAGGATGAATGTAAAGCTACTATTCCCCCATGTAAACTATCACATAATTCACAATAAAAACTTAAAAAGTTTATGAGCTAGATTTGCCTCATTGTAATAGAGGTGGGGAGGGAAGAAACAACAAAACGTCCATAAGAGATTGGGCTTATAAACCAAAGTATATAAGTACAATGGGATACAGTGGTGTCATAAAAAAGAAAGGGCAGAGTTATATACAGAATAATGATATCAAAAAAGAGAACTAAGATATATTTTTACATGAAAAAGTAGTTTCAGAGCACTGTGATTAGCACTGACCTCATTTGTTAAATTAAGAAGCATATATATATCTATATGAATATATTAGGGGGCTTCAAAAATTCATGGAAAAATTGCATTATCTCTGATTTCTATTTTCTGACAAACTTTTGAAGCTCCTTCGTATTTGTAAGTAGAAAAAAATTCTGAAAGACTATATATTTTGCTGCTATTAAGTACTGTTGAGTCAGTTCCTACACATAGCAACCATGTATAGGATTTCTGAGGAGTGACTTGTGGGTTTGAACTGACCTTGTGCTCCAGTACACCATCCTGCAACACCACACCAGGACTCCAACCCCAAATAATGGTTACATCTGAGGATATCTTGTGATTTTTAAGTCTTTTATATGTGCCAGTGTAATCTTGGTATGGTACTGTGGATAACCACTGAACTGTAAGGTCAGATTAAACTGCAAAGTATACAGGGTCACTATGAGTCAGAACTGACTCTACAGCAATTAATAACATGTATCAGTATCACTTTTATAATTTAAAAACTTCTACTGTAGTCCTCTTTCTCCAAGATTTTGCTTTCTGTAATTTCAGTTACCTGTAATCAACTAAACCCAAAAATAATAGGAGTCCTGGGTGGCCACTAGGATAAGCACTGGACTGGTAACCAAAAGTAATGGTTCAAGCCCAACAGCCACTCCTTGGAAACCCTATACAATGTCACTATGAGTCCACGGCACTTAACGACAACCAACACTAAGTCACAATGCCTACATTCAGAACTTTTGTTTTGTTTTATTATTATAATTGTTTTTATTGTTCATTTTTTTCTGTGCCTAATTTGTAAATTAAGTTTTATCATATGTATGAATATATATGAAAAAAAAAAAAAAAACCCAGTATATATATATGTAGGGCTCAGTACTATCCACAGTTTCAGGTATCCACTAGGGACCCCTTGGATAAGGGGGAACTACTTGTGTGGTGCTGTAAGATAAATACTGGATCTCAAGGTTGTTTTAAACCACAAGGTCTGCAATTCAAACTCACCAGCCACTCCTTGGCAACACTATACAGGGTTTCTATGAGTCAGAAATGACTCAATGACACTTAAAACAACAACTGTATTTAAAACTATCTGTTGAGTTGTACACTTAAGATCTACATTGTTTGTAAATTATACCTTTAATTTTTTTTTTTTTTTTTAAGAAAAAGAAGCTACATACCAAAGTTCAACTGTATTAGAACTGACATTATTAGACTAAAAGATTTCTCTTTGGCACTCCACTTTAGATTATGATTTTGTTTGAGAAGGAGCCCTGATGGTTCATTGGGTTTGGTTTGGCTAATCATTTAAGAAATTAATTAGTTAACATCCTAATTCATCTTATATAATTATGATCATTTTAAACAGCACATTAGGTATTCTTGACATTTTTACCAACATCAAGGATTCTTTCTTGTTCCCCCCCCAAAATATTATTGCACAGGAAACTGTTACACTGGAGTAATTTTAGAAAGAAAGGGAAAAAAAAAAAAAGTTGGCAGTGATCTTTTATTGCAGAGACATATTAAAAAGTGACAAAACAAAAAGCCTGCTATATTGGCATTCACCATTTGGTACATTCACAATGTGACAATATCTAAAATTTCCTTAAGAAACAGCAGATCTCAGACTGTTGCATTGCTAAATCATATAAACTTATGCATTTATTTTTATGGCATCAAAAATATGAGATTTTTAATGTCTTGTACTTTTACCCCTTTCAAAGGATTCTTCTGGGGAAGATAAGGAAATGGAGCTTGCTGCTATCAAAATACAAACAGTCTTCCGGGGACACTTAGCCAGAGAGGAGGTGAAGAAGATGAAATCACCTGAAGATGAAACAGAAGTAAAAGAGGGAACAGTGTGATAAAATTGGTTTTTCCTCAGGAAACATGAAAAAAAGAATCCAAATCCATCAACCTTGTGTGATACTGTCATTTTTCTTTCCTTAGTAAGGGAGATTTGATGTAGTAAAAAAACATTTGTTGCTGTTGTGAAAATCTGTCAAACATTTGTTTAATAAACACGCCACTTAAAACATTCCACTTGAAGATTTCTGAGAATATAAGTATTTTTTATATTTTCCTTAACCTATGTATGGTGAGTCTTGAACTTATACAAGGGGCTTCAAAAAGTTCATGAAAAAATTCCATTATCTGTTAATTCAAATTTTTTCATGAATTTTTTGAAACTCCCTTGTAGAACAGGAGTATCTGAGTTTTCAGAGATTGCAGAAGTTATGTAGTTATAACCATTATTTAGCGAATGAATTTTTTCTATTACATCCCCAAAATTTGGTCCAGTAACTTTTATTTCACTCCTAAGCAATGAGGGTTTCATTGTTCAAAAAAACATTTTAAAAGAAATCAATTGCAGTGGCCACACAAAACTCAGACACCATAATCAGTTATGTGATTTATAAGAGAAGTTAACAAGTTACAATGCAGGATCACAAATGCTCAAGGCACAGTTCTACCCATCAAAACAGCCTTGCCTTAGTTGTGCCCACAGTCAGGCTTCTCTCTGCCTGGACAATGTACAAAACTCTCTTAGAGCTGCTGATAAACAACACAGCCTGAAGGCACTCAGCTCTATCTCCATGTACAGCAAACTTAACTCCCCAATTAAGTGACTGGCAGCACCCCACTCAGCAAGCAGGCCTCCTGCCCAAAGTCACTCAGCTTTACTTGCTTTGTGGGCTAAAAGCCCACCACTCTGCCTAAAGTTCTGGTTCTTGGTTCTGCTGCTGCTACTACTCTGCCACTCCTCTGATATCATAGTTTTCTGTTCCTGGGATGAGAAGGTTCAATGCCAGGATTCTCAGATGCACTTCACTCCTTGCTCTTTGATGGTAGTGAGATCCCTGGCATCTGCTTCTGAGATGGCTCATTGTATACCCATGTTAGAGTTTCAAGGTTTTACAATTACAGTGCACTCTGTTAACATACACAGCTGAATCATTTCACCCCATTTTCTCCCACCTTCTCTTACCCAGAGTTAATCAGGAAAAGTTATTTGGTGTGAGTTACACATACTAAGGCTAAAAGAGACATATTAAATAATTAATTACACCACAATGGTAATAACTTTCATAAACTCAGAAACCATATCTCTTTTTGTTGTTGTAGTCACCATTCAAACCCTGGTGCCTATTTTCAGAAAGTTCATGAAGCCTCTTCACTCTTTATTGCCCAGTAAACTGGGGGGTGGGGGGTGGGGTTCACATCTTAGAGTGAAGTCCCCTTTCCAATATAAAAATAGATGGAAAGCAGAGTCTGATTATTTCATTAATGTAGTCATTTTATACCATAATAATGCAACATAGTAGTTACGAATAGGGCTGCTAATCTCAAGGTCAGCAGTTCGAAACTACCAGCTGTTCTGTGGGAAAAACATGAGGCAAAGCCTCAGAAACCCTGTACAGGGTTGCTATGAGTTGGAACCGACTCCACGGCACACCACCACCACCACCACTAGTCTAGCAGACTAAGGTGATGCCCTGTCTTGCTTGAATTCCTGCCTATAGCACAGTGGGTATCCAGACTTTGATTCTCATATTACAATTCTTCTAGCCCACAGTCATACACTCAGCCATTGTTTCCCAAATCTCAATTTCATCTTGGTGATTCAGACTTGAGGTGCTTCTCAAATCAGCCATATAGTATGCTGTTATGCATACCCTTTCTGCAAAGCAGTGTTATTTCAGATGTATTTTATCCTTCTGTCTGAGCCTTTATCAGACTTTAAAACAGAACTTGTACCCATGAGGTCTTCTCTACTCAATAACAAATGTCTTATGCTTTTTTTTTCCTTTTAATATTTTATTGTGAATTATGTGATAGTTTACATGGGAGAACATTAGTTTTATATTCACCCTATTGTGTATCATTTCATTGCTATGGTTACAATCCTCTCCATGCATCATCAACCAACCTAAGGGTATACACTACAAGCCTGCCCCCCGGTCATCAGCACACAGACCTCTCCCTCTCTGTGTCTGGAGACCCCAGCCGCTCCATCTCTCCACGTCATCATCTCTGCCTCCATCTCAGGCATCACTGCTACTATGGGTAGGGTGCCCCTCTTCGCTCTTCTCCCTTAATGGTCCCAGGGACCTCTGCTCCTAGGCTGAAAAGTTAATTACTCCCCTCCTTGCTACAAAACGTCTACCTTTACAATTCCAACCCTCACAAGCAGTCCTGATAACAATTATTCACTATTGTATCACAAAAGACCCATCGGCATTTCATTTCATCAGCCCCGCCTAAACAGATTGTATACTACTCAGTGGAGATTCTACCTTCCTCCATGCCCTCTGAATCTAGGTTCCCTCTTGTAAGCTAGCAAGCCAGTCACTTCTTGCCTTTGCAGCCCCTCC
>NW_006408625.1:7278994-7279920 GCF_000296735.1 Chrysochloris asiatica
TATAATATAATGCAAGGAAACCCAAGATTCAAAAGACAGCCAAGCATCTTAACATTTCCCCCCCTTTTCCACATTCCAATTATGTCTCAATCTGTGTATCCCAGAGCCCTGTTGTTCCAAGGCTGTGCATACATCATTCTTTACCTCTGTCCCACTTAGCCCATGTAAACCTGCCTAATTGTTCTCCTATCTGATTTGTTTTTCCATTCCCCTTTCCTTTCTTGTATATTGCCCCCTTCCACAACACCCAAAATATCCTGTGTCTATTCCCTGCCCTGTGCTCCACCTTCCCCTCCGTCCCCTCCGTCCCCTCACCCCACCCCCACATCTCAGCAACCAGCAAAGAATCCACCACCACCACCACCCCTTTAGTATGGGTTCTTTTTCTTAGTCTTTTTTTTTTTTTTAATTTAAGGTTTTTATTGTGGATTGAGTGAAAGTTTACAGGGCACATCATCAGTTTCACATTCAACAATTCATATAACTTGTTTCATTACAGTTTTTCTTTGTCTTTTACAGTAGTGGTCTTATGGTCTTGTGACTGACTAATTTTACTCAACATAATGTCCCTCAAGGTTCATCCATGTTAGGTGGTGGCTTGCAGCACCCTTGTTATTTTTCAAGGTAGCATAATATTCCATTGTGTGTATGTACCACAGTTTGTTTATCCATTTTTCAGTTGATGGGCACTTTGTCTGTCTCCATCTTTTTAACTATTGTACATACTGCTGCTATGAACATTGGTGTGCATATATCTTCTCATGTTTTAGCTCATTTTTTATTGTTGTTGTTTGTGGATTAATACCAAGTAGAGGAATTGCTGGATCATAAGGTATTTCTATTTTCAACCTTCTGAGGAAGGTTGCTTTCCAGAGAGGTTGGACCATTTTGCAGTCCCACCAGCAATGCAGGAGTGTCCCAGTCTC
>NW_006408625.1:7303733-7304201 GCF_000296735.1 Chrysochloris asiatica
TCACTACACTTCCACCCGATCCGCCATCTTTTTCCGGAAGTCTGTTCTTCTTAAGCAGTTTTTTTCTTATCCTGGGTATCTTTCCTTTCCATATAAATTTTGTAATTGTCTTTTCTATTTCATTGAAGAATGTCTTTGGAATCTGGATTGGGATTGCATTATATGTGTAAATTGCTTTGGGTAATATTGACATTTTCACAATGTTAAGTCTTCCTATCCTCATGAACATGGTGTGTTCTTCCACTATTGTAAGTCTCTTTTGGTTTCTTGTAGTAGTGTTTTGTAATTTTCTTTGTATAGCTTCTTTGTTTCTGTGGTTACATTTATTCCTAGATATTTCATTCTTTGGGTGGCTATTGTAAATGGTATTGCTTTCCTAATGTCCTGTTCAGTGCTGTCATTGTTACTATTGAGGAATCCAATTGATTTTTTTTAATTTTTTTTTAATTAAATGTTTTTATTTTGCAT
>NW_006408625.1:7307653-7311937 GCF_000296735.1 Chrysochloris asiatica
ATGCAGATGACATCCCTCTTTCAGGTGGGTCTTCCGTGAATGCTGGCTCCCTCAGGCATGCTCGCTCCCCAATTGATTTTTGTATGTTGATCTTATACCCTGCCATTTTGCTGAATATTCCAATGATGTCTAGTAGCTTTTTTACTGAGTCTTTGGTGTTTTCTATGTATAGGATCATATCGTTTGCAAATAGAAAGAGTTTTATTTTCTCTTTGCCAATTTCGATTCCTTTAATTTCCCTATCTTACCATTTAGCTCTGGCTAAGACTTCCAAAACAATGTTGAATAGGAGTGGTGACAAAGGGCATCCTTGTCTGGTTCCAGTTCGCAGAGGGAAGGCTTTCAATTACTTTCCATTGAGAGTGATGTAGGCTGTTGGTTATATATATGCTCTTGATTATGGTAAGGAGTTTCCCTTTAATTCCTACTTTGTTGAATGTTTTTATCAGTAATGGTTGTCGGATTTTGTCACATGGCTTTTCTGCATCAATCAATATGATCACGTGGTTCTTTTCCTTTTTTTTAATTTATATGGTGGATTATATTGATTGTTTTTCATCCCTGTTATGAAACCCACTTGATCATGATGTATTATTTTTTTGATGTGGTGCTGGATTCTGTTGGCTAGGATTTTATTGAGAATTTTTGCAACTATGTTCATGAGGGTTATTGGTCTAGAATTTTCTTTCTTAGTGACGTCCTTCCCTGGTTTTAGTATGAGGGTTATGCTTGCCTCATAAAAAATATTAGGAAGTTTTTCATCCTTTTCTATATTCTGGAATAATTTGAGTTGAATTGGTGACTGCTCTTCCCTGAATGTTTGGTAGAACTCATGACTTAAGCCATCTGAGCCTTCTTTTGGTAGGGAATTTTTTGATGACCTGATCAATTTCTTCTTTTGCATTATCATATTGATTGACAGTTTTGCTGGATAGACAATTCTTGGTTGGCAGGGTTTTTTTCTTTTATGGTTTTGTATATGTCTCCCCATTGCCTTCTTGTGTGAATGGTTTGTTCTGAACAGTCAGAGCTTAATATGATTTGCTAATCTGATTTGCTTGCCTTTGTAAGTAACACTTCACTTTTCCCTGGCCACTTTTAGAATTTTCTCCTTGTCTTTGATTTTGGAGAACTTGATTATTATATGTCTTGGTGATTTTCTTTTGGGGTCTATCCTTCCTGGGGTACATTCAGCTTCTTGAATGTTTGTCTTCTCATCTTTTTGATGTTAGGGAAAATTTATTCCAGAAGCTCTTCAACTATCTCCTCTGTGGATGTCTGTGATTCTTCCTGTTCCAGAATGCCAATAATTCTTCAATTATTCCTCTTCAAGTTATTCAGCATGAATCCTGGACTTTTTCAGATTTTTAAATTATTTTTTCTGCTTGCTCTTCTATCTTAGCAGTATTGCAAGATTTGTCTTCCAGCTTGCTGATTCTGGCTTCCATCTCTTTAATTCTGCTCCTTTCCCCTTTCAGTGTATTGTCAATTTCTGATATTTTATTATTAATCATCTGGACTTCTTTTAGCAGGTTTTGAATTTTTTCCAATGCTGCATCACTTTTATTTGATTGCTCTTGTAGTATTTTCCTGATTTCTTCCTTGTTTCCCGCCACCACTTTTTGGAGCATTTGAATTTCTTTCTACTGCATTCTTCTGAATTCCTTCTCAGGCAAATCCAAAACCTGTTCTTACTTTTCTGGAGAGCCTTTGTCTGTTTCCAGCTCATTTGTTTCAGTTACTTTTGTCTGTTTTGGGACATGTTTTAAGATAATTTGTTTTGTTTTGTTTCTGTTGTTAGGTTTTTTGGTGGTGTTTTGTTTGTTTGTTTGTTTTTGTTTTGTCATTTCTAGTAGTTATGTGGGTTTTTTAATGCTTAAATGGATGTTTGTTGCTGTGTTATTAAGCTTACTGGGTGTCTCCTGGTGGATATGAATAGGAGATAGGCTTCCCTTTTCACATGTAATGCTTAGCAGCTGTTATTGGCTGTTGTCTCAAAGGTGGAATATTATGGAGTATGCTTGTAGCTTGGCTATATGGCCACAATTATTGTATTTTCCTGGGTAACATAGTGAGGAAAAGCTCCCACCTCCAGGAAAATCCTAGCCAACAGAATCCAGCAACACATCAAAAAGATAATATATCATAACCAAGTGGGATTCATATCAGGGATACAAGGATGATTCAACATTACAAAATGATCAACGTAATCCACCATATAAATAAGAAGGAAAAAAAGAACTACATGATCATATCGATTGATGCAGAAAAGGCATTTGACAAAATCCAACAACCATTCCTGATAAAAACCCTCAACAAAGTAGGAATTGAAGGGAAATTCCTCAACACAATTAAGAGCATATATACAAAACCAATAGCGTACAATACTCTCAATGGAGAGAAACTGAAATCCTTCCCTCTGTGAACAGAAACCAGACAAAGATGCCCTTTGTCATCACTTCTATTCAATATTGCGCTACAAGTCTTAGCTAGACCTATACAACAAGAAAGGGAAATTAAAGACACCCAAATTGGCAAAGAGGAAGTAAAACTCTCTCTATTTGCAAGACTATATGATCCTATACATAGAAAACCCCAAAGACTCAGTAAAAAGTTACTAGACATCATTGGAAGATTCAGCAAAGTAATAGGGCATAAGATCAACAAACAAAAATCAGTTGGATTCCTGTATCATTACAAGGACAATGCTGACAAGGACATTAGGAAAGGAATATCATTTACAATAACCACCCAAAGGATGGAATAAATGTAACCAGAGAAACAAAGGTCCTATACAAAGAAAACTACAAAACACTACTAAAAGAAACCAAAAGAGACTTACACAGTTGGAAGAATATATCTTGCTCCTGGATAGGAAGACGTAATATTGTTAAAAATGTCAATACTACCTAAAGCAATTTACACATATAATGCAACCCCAATCTAGATTCCAATGACATTCTTCAAAGAGATGGAAAAAACAATTACAAACTTTACATGGAAAGGAAAGATACCCAGGATAAGAAAAGCACTGCTTAAGAAGAAGAATAAGGTTGGAAGCCCTCACTCACAGATTTCAAAATTCACTACACAGCTACAGTGGTCACAACAGCCTGGTACTGGTAAATTGAAAGATTCTTTGATCAATGGAATAGAATCGAGAATCCAGAAATTAACCCATCCACATACAGCCAACTGTTTTTCGACAAAGTACCTATGTATATGGCATGAGAAGGAAATAGTCTCTTCAACAGATGGTGCTGGCAGAACTGGAAAGCAATATGCAAAAGATAGAAAGAAGACCTTTACCTCACGCCCTATAAAAAAACCAACTCAACATGGATTAAAGATCTAAATGTGAATCCCAGAATTATAAAGGCCATCAATGAGGAAATAGGGACAAATATGAGGGCTTTAATACAGGACATACACAGACTATAAAACCTTTTGAAAATTACACAAACAAAAGTAGACAAAATAGATAATTGGGACATACTAAAAATTAAAATTGAAAATCGGAATATGCAATGTATGAAGTATGTATCTGGGAATATTGGAAGTTGTCAAAAATGAAATGGAACACATAAATATCAGTATCTTAGGCATTAGTGAGCTGAAATTGACTGCCATTGGCCGTTTTGAATCTGACAACCACATGGTTTACTATACTGGAAATGAAAAATTGAAGAGGAATTGTGTTACATTCAGTGTCAAAAAGAACATATTCAGATCAGTCATGAGGTACAACACTGTCTGTGATAGGATAATATCCATGGGGCTACAGGGAAGCCCAGTTAATGCCACTATTATTCAAATTTATGCACCAACCATTCAAGCCAGTGAGGATGAAATAGAAGAATTCTACCAACTTCTTCAATCTGAAATTAATCAAACATGAATCAAGATGTATTGATCATTACTGGTGATTGGAATGCAAAGGTTGGGAGCAATGAAGAAGGATCAGTAGTTGGAAAATATGGCCTTGGTGATAGAAATGATGCTGGAGAAAGCATGATAGAATTCTGCAAAATAAATTATTTGTTCATTTCAAATACCTTCTTCAGACAGCATAAGAGATGACTATACACATGCACCTCAAGAGATGGAATGCATAGAAATAAAATTGGCTACATCTGTGGAAAGACACGATGGAAAAGTTCCGTATCATCATTCAAAACAAAGCCAGGGGCAGACTGTAGAACAGATTATGAATTACTCATATGCAAATTCAAACTGAAGTTGAAGAAAATGAAAACAGGTCCATGAGAGCTGAAATATGACCTT
>NW_006408625.1:7313197-7329964 GCF_000296735.1 Chrysochloris asiatica
TTGTTTTGTGACCTAACACATGGTGAATTCTGGAGAATGTTCCATGTGCACCTGAAAAGAATGTGTATTGTGCTGTTGTTGGGTTGAATGCGCTATACACATCTATGAGGTCAAATTGGTTGATTGTGTTGTTTAGTTCCTCTGTAACTTAGTCAAGTTTCTTTCTGGTTGTTCTATCCCTTTTCAAAAGTGGCATATTAAAATCTCCAACTATAATTGTAGATTTATCTATTTCTTCAGTTCTAGTGGGGTTTGCTTCATATATCTTGGTGCGCTTTCATTGGGAGCATAGATATTTATTATGGTTATGTCATCTTGCTCAATTGACTCTTTGATCATGAGATAGTGTTCTTCTATATCTCTTATGCTGTTTTTTGTCTTAAAGTTTACTTTATCAGAGTTTAGTATTGCCACTGATGCTTGTTTATTATTGCAGTTCGATTGGTATATTTTTTCCATCCTTTAACTTTTAGTCTGTTTTTGTCTTTGTGTGTAAATTGTGTCTCTTGCAGGCAGCATATTGAAGGGTCTTATTTTCTTATCCATTCTGCCACTCTACGTCTCTTCACTGGTGCATTTAATCCATTGACATTCAGTGTTATTATCGATAGGTATGAATTAGTTGCTCTCATTATTTAAATTTTTGTGGTGCTGTTCTTTCCTTTGTTCTGCATGCCATCTCGTACTGAGTTCATGTATTTTTGCTCTTTCTTGCTAGTTTCTTCTTAGTTTTCATGTTTGCTTGTTCTGATTGGAAGTTCATATTCATGGTAACTTTTGAAGATACCATCCAGCCAATCACTGTCATCATGTAAGCTGTTATAGCTGCCATGTAAGGAGGTGCTCTAGCTCTCCAGTAAACTTCACAGGCTGCCTCTGAGACTGCTGCCTCGACTGGTAATGGTGGTCTTCCGTCTCTTCAATCATTCACTTGATGGACTCAATGTTCTCACTGATAACAAGCAACTGGTACATGAGCCTGACGTCTGTGGCTCTGAGATTAGCCTGAGGTGGTGAAGCTTGGTTTCCAATCGCTCCAGGGTGTTGGACTGGCTACATGAAAGCCAGAGGTTGGGGAGGACGAAGAGGAGGCTGACAAGGAGGAAGGGAAGCTGCAGCTGCTGCTGTTGCTACTGCAGCCACCACTGTCACCACTGCAGCTCCCCCTGCAGGGGTCCCTGTCCCTTTCCCTGGGAACTGGCTCCTCCCAGATGAGTGAGCACACTAAGCTCTCTGGCACTTTGTGCCCCAGTTTCAGCTTGATGTTCCTGAGATCTGGCAGCGGGCCATCTTCCATGACTTTTTAAAAACCATGAGAATGGTAATCAAACACAATGGATGCAAACCAACTGGGCCTCGGAGGTTGCGGTGAGATCAGGGAGGTTCCGGGTTTCTAGCATTGGCCACTTGAGTGCACCACTGGCTTCATCAGCACAGGCTGGGTGTCAGCCCTGAAATCCATGTAGCATGCAACGGGTTGCAGCCACAGCTCCCTGAGCGCAGCAGCACCTTTGACACTAGCTATGAAGATCCATGCTCTTCCTTTTTGGCTACTCCACTGCAAAGTTGAGTTAAACGATATTACAGAGAAGGGAGTTGAGGGGTAGGGAATGAAAGCAAGTGCCATAGACCATAAGAAAATGCTGTTTGGCATCACATTGTAAAACTGCCCATCCACATCTCTGCACCACTCCAAGGTATCAAAGATATCTGATATCATGTGACAAAAATATAATGATGTGGTCACACACTTCTGGGTCATTTCATTTTCCAGCCATATGTCTCCAAGCTTTAGGGGTATCCTTCTTTCCAGTTTAGGCTGTTTAATCCATGTCCTGGTGTTCCTTCGACCCACTTTAGGATGTTTTGAAGTTCTGGATTGGTTTTGACAAACTCTCTTAGCTTCTGTTTATCCTGGAATGTTTTGATTGCACCATCGTTTTTGATTAACAGTTTTTCAGGATAAATGATTTCAGGGTTTTATATATGTCTCCCCATTGCCTTCTTGCCTGCATGATTTCTGCTGAGAAGTCAGAGCTTAATCTGATTTGCTTGCCTTTGTAAATAACACTTCTATTTTCCCTGGCTGCTTTTAAGATTCTCTCCTTGTCTTTGATTTTGGAGAGCTTGATTATGATATGTCTTGGTGATTTTCATTTGGGGTCTTTCCTTCCTGGAGTTCATTTTTCTTCTTGAAAGTTTATATTCTCATCCTTCAAGATACTAAAGACATTTTCCTCCAGTAGTTCCTCAACTTCTGTGAGTCGTCTTATTCCAGGATGCCAATAATTCTTAAGTTATTCCTCTTCATGTTATAAATCTTAGACTCTCTAAAGATTTTTTTATCCTTGCTCTTCTATCTTAGCAGTATTGATAAATTTATCTTCCAGCTCGCTGGTTCAGGCTTCCATCTCTTCAATTCTACTCCGTTGCCCTTTCAGTGTATTGTCCATTAGACTCTCTAAAGATTTTTTAATCCTTTTTTCTGCTTGCTCTTCCATCTTAGCAGTATTGACAGATTTGTCTTCCAATTCACTGGTCTGGCTTCCATTTCTTCAACTCTACTCCTTTGCCCTTTCAGTGTATTGCCCGTTTCTGATATTTTGTTAGTAATCATCTCTTTTTACAGGTTTAAATTGCTTCCAATGTTATATCTTTCCTGTTTGATTGCTCTTGTAGCACTTTTCTGACTTCATCCTTATATTCCTCCACACCTTTGTGGAGCATTTAAATTTGTTTTCATATAATTTGTCTGAATTCCTTCTCAGGAAGATCCAAAGTCTGCTTTTCTTCTACTGGGAAGTCTGGGTCTGCCTCCAGCTCAATTGTCTCAGTTACTCTTTTCTGTTTTTGGACATGTGCTGAGATCTTCTGTTGGTTTTTTCTTATGAACATGAAACACTCAGGAATATATAACCAATATATAATCATTTAAACTACCCAAGGGCATATTCTGCAAGCCTGCCTCCTGGCCACCAGCACTCAGCCTTTCTCTTTCCATAAGTATGGAGTCCTCAGCTGCTCTATCTCTTGAGATGTCATAATCTTTGCCTCCATCTCTGTTGTCCCTGCTTCTCTGGTTAGGGTCCCACATTCCACTTGTGCTCTTCTCCCTTGATGGCTCTATGTTCCTCTGTTCCTGGAACAGAAGTTTTATAAAACTTCTACCTTTACAGTTGTAACAATTGCAATTAGTTATGATAACTATTGCTCACTATTGAATTATAAGAATCTTACCCCTATCACCTTTCACCACATCCACCTAAACAAGATGAAAATTATTCAATGGGGATTCTACATTCCCCTGCACACTCTGCAACTAAACTCCCTCCTGAAAACTTGTAAGGCAGCCACTTCATGACTTTATAGCTCTGCCATTTAGGTAGCCAGTGTCTAAGTTGCTCATCCCTATCAAGATTGTGTACAGAAGGGATACATTTGATCCTAGATGTGAAGACTCCTTCTCTCTCAGTTGGTATTTTGTACTACTACATCCATAAGTATAGGTCAAGTTCATCAAATTGTAGTAATTTACACTTGTTTCCTTTAAGAAATTTCTTTATCTTCCTCTTTTTGAGTTCTGATCATGAAGCCATTGAAGCTAAGTCAAATGGGTACTATCTGCAAGTTTGGGTGTTTTTGTGCATCTCCCTTCACTTAATATCAGCTGGACGCTTCACTCTCAACTCTAGCCCTCTGTGGCTAGGTCCTTGTCCATGGGCTTAGGAATCCTCAGGTCTCACCACACTCTGGACCAACCAGTCCTTCTTCTCTCTCTCATCTCCAGTTCAAAGGAAGTCTATAGAACATGGTTGAACTCAGCCCATATCGTCATTGCTACCTTTCCCCCTCTTCCATTCACCAGTAGCCCCACATGGTTGCCAGCAAGCTTACATGACTGCTCATGTGTTCCCTTAGAGTTTCAGTCTTCAGGAGGGTTGGTCATGAAGGGTCTTGATTACTTACTTGCCTTGATGGCTCCCCATCGAACAACTTTCTTGTTCTTGTTCTAGTCAATCAGATTGCCATTTTTGTTTTCAATTTTTCCTGCTGATCTCTCTTTCAAGAAGTATTTTCTGTTTTCTAACCACTTCAGGCTGATCTGCATGTCCTTTCAAGTGGGAATGTCCCACATCAGAAGGTTCTGGATGGGGCTCAGGATTCCACCTAAGGTCCTATACACTACAAAGGCTTCTCAAGAATCCATTTCACTGGGAAAGTTCTAGAACCCCTTTTAGGTATTCCAATCAGTTATCAGCTGAAGATGGGCTTACACGCTTTCTGTAATCATGTTTTCCAATATTCCTTTCTATCCCACTCAAATGTCTAATTTAGTAGTAGGCAAAAGAAACCAATAAGACAGTCAATCATCTTAACATTATATCCTCTTTTACCCATTCTAACTATGGTTTGATCCCTATATCACAGATCCCTGTTGTTCCAAGGTTAAATATACATCACTATTTACCTCTGTCCCACTTAGCCCATGCAAACCTGCCTAAGTGTTCCCCTATCTACCTTGTTCTTCTATTCCCTTCCCCTTTCTTGTGTATTGCCCTCCCCAACACCCAAACTATGATGTGTCTATCCCTTAATCTGTGTTCTACCATTCCCTGCCTCTCTCCCAAACCTGGAAACCAACAAAGATTTTTTTTTTCTTTACTTCCTTTTAGTATGAGTAGCTTTTCTTAAATTTCATATTTTTAATGTTTCCATGTTCTTGGATTTTCATTTTCTTTGAGAATACCCTATATTCTATTAACTTTTTCCTCCGTTTAAAAGAGTCTATTTTACCCTGCAATCTACCTGACATCATCATCATCTGGATCTCGATTCCTATATTTTTTACCATATTTCACATTGTAATTGTTTTGGTCATAGATTGACCTCCCAGATCCTCTGAATTTGTTCTTGTAGTTATGGATTCATCCATTTGTCAATTGAATTCTGGGTGGTGTTCCCACATATGTCAATCTCTGGTTGTTGTTTGTTCTTGTTGGTTCTCAGTCCAAATAACTCCCTTTAGAATGTTTTGAAGTGCTGGATTGGCTTTGACAAGGTATCTTAGCTTCTGTTTATCCTGGGATTTTTTTTATTACACCATCGTATTTGATGGGCAGCTTTGCTTTGTAGACGATTCTTGGTTGACAGTTTTTTCCTTTCAGGGTTTTATATCTGTCTCTCCACTGCCTTCTTGCCTGCATTGTTTCTGCTGAGAGATTAGAGTTCAATCTGATTTGCTTGCCTTTGTGACCCTTCTCTTTTCCCTAGCTGCTTTCAGGATTCTCTCCTTATCTTTGATTCTGGAGAGCTTGATTATGGTGATTTTCGCTTGGGGTCTATCCTTCCTGAGGTTCATTGACCTTCTTAAATGCTTATATTTTCATTTTTCAGGATGTTAGGGAATTTTCTTCCATCAACTCTTCAACTATCTCCTCTGTAGTCTTTTGTGATTCTTACTGTTCCAAAATTCCAGTCATTCTCAGATTATTTCTCTTCATGTTGTCCCACATAAATCTTAGACTTTCTTCAGAATTTTTTTTTTTTTTTTAATCATTTTTTCTGCTTGCTCTTCTATCTTAGCAGTATTGAGAGATTCGTCTTCCAGCTCACTGGTTCTGGCTTCCATCTCTTCACATCTACTCCTTTATCCTTTCAGTGTATTGTACACTTTTGATATTTTATTATCAATCATTTGGACCTCTTTCTTCAGGTTTTGAATGGTTTCCAATGCTATTTCTATCTTTTTTGATTGTTCCTGTAGCACTTTCCTGACTTCTTTCTTATTTTTCTAACCACTCTGTGGAATATTTGGTGCACCTCAATATCATTCTTCTGAGTTCTTTTTCAGGCAGTTCCAAAGACTGTCTGCCTTCCAATGGGAAGTCTTGGTCTACCTGAAGCTCATTTGTTTCTGTTACTTTATCTTTTTTCTGGACATCTGCCAAAATCTTTGACTGTCTCTTGGGCATCTTCAATAATTTAGATGTGTTTTCAATAATTTGATGAATGTATGTTGATGTATTATTAAACTTTCTGATTGCCTCCAGGTAGATGAGATCAGGAGTTGGGCTTTCCTTTTTATTTTTCTTATTACTCAACTCAGAATAACTATAGCAGGTGTTGGTTGTCTATCTGGTGTATAACATCTGGCATTGACAGTTGTCTCGATAGTGGGATTTTATAGGGTGTGATTGTAGCTTGGCTACATGACCATAATTTCTGTTTCTTCTAGGGAGAGAAAGAACACTCACAAGGTAAAAGGGGAATCAAAAAACAAAAAATATAACCACAATAGCAAAAACAAAAACTGACTGGATAGTACAGTCTATAAACACACACACAAAAAGCAACCATAGCAAAATATGAGTATGACTTTAATGTCCCTTGCTCAGGTGGCTTGAGCCATTCTGGGAAACCTTTCCATTTTAAGCAGTTACCATTGCCTCCTTGCTCTTTTTAGATTCTGTGCAATGTGCTGAGCAGATCCATGTGCATGCATAATAGAACCCTATGTGTGTGTGTGGGGGGGGGCGAGATCTACTCTCTCAGGCACCTCCTGTAGAGTGGAGGTGTACAGACAGTGAGAGATCAATGAACAGGAAAAAATCTTCACACCTTTATCTTCAAGGATTGGTCAGACTTCTGTGGTGGAAATGCTACTCTGATCCTGATCCTGCTCCATCATGCTCAAGATGGCCACTCCACCAGTCGCTGGCAGTCACAGATCAGATAATGTTACCTTTCTTGCTTCTGCTACAAATCCCACTGTCAGTAAGTCTTCAATCCTTCTAAATATTCATTTATATGTAGTTCAGAGTTCTGGGACTGCCCCTGAACCTGCTTCGTCCAGTGTTCTGTTTTATTACTGTTGGAGGTCTGCACTGGTTTCTCCTTAATCCCCCATCAAGCTCCACGCTCTCCCCTTCAATTTTCTTTTGATGCTTTCTGTATTAATCAATACTTTGCCCATTGAATATTTCAATATTGCAAGTCAAGGCTTGACTTTCTTCAGTTCTTTCAGCTTGAGAAATGCTGAACCTGGTCTTCCTTTTTGGTTTTCTAACTCCAAGTCTTTGCACATTTCATTACAATATTCACAGATTTCATTATAATATTTGTCTCTTGAGCTGCCTTTTGAAATTTTCTACTCACCTCTTTTACTACATCATTTTTTCCAGTCACTTTAGCTACTCTACCATCACAGCAAATTTCAGTCTCTTCTGACATTCACTTTTTGTTGTTGTCTTCTTCTTCTTCTTTTTTTTTTAAATGGAAGATTCCTCCAAATAAGTGGCTGTACCAGGAGAAAAGAGAAGGGGAACCAGACAGCACAGGGAGGGGTCATCTTCAAAACATCCCATTTATACATAGAACTAAATAAACAAGCACAGAGTCACTGTTGTGGATAGAAGTTGGAAAGAAGGAGGGACATGTGGGGAGTGGGGCTTTGATTACAAAAAATATAAGCCCTTCCCAAGCTGGGGTACCCAGGGGCCACTTGGTCTGTTTCAACCTAAAAGGAATAAGAATATCAAAAGCAGTTTGGGAAGGCCAGAATCATCAGGGGTGGAGAGGAGGAAGGTTCAGGGGAGGGGCTGCTGTTTGGCAACTGGGTGAAGGGATTGTCCTCCCCTGCTGGTATCCCCCAGTCTCTCTTGTCTGACAGGAAGGGGGCAGCCTGCATCCCCCTGAAAGGCAGGTTTAGGGCTGCCAGATGCTCCAGGCAGGGGATTGGAGGAGGCTCACAAGGACCTGCCCTCCAAAGTGATGAAAACACTGTACCCCAACTTCTTGGCCAGGGTAAAGTGGTCCTTGACCTCCTCGTAGCAGTTTGCTTGTAATTAATGCTTAATCCCTGTCAACTTCTTCTTGACTATGTTCTTGGAGCTAGAATAGATCATTTTGTTCTTAAGAGGTACACACTTAGGGGCCCAGAAGATAAAGATCAGCTACTCCTTGCTCTCCTTGGTATCATAGCTTGCATCATAAAGGGCATAGTGGCAGTCCTTGTCTGGCAATATCTTGACAAAGGTGGCATAGGGATCAGCAGTCTGTCCTACATCACCAACCAGGATCTCCTTGCTCTCCTCTAGGAGGATATTCACTCCTATCCCAATACTTATAAAAGTTCTATCAATTTGAAATCCAAGATCTCATGATCTACATCAGGTCCAGATGTGGCTCCCTATATAAAGACCTTTTTGGATTAGTCTCACAAACCCAAAATATAAAAATTGATGGAAAAAGAACAATTATAACCATTTTAAAAATACCTTCATTCAAAAAAGAAATAATGGAAGCAAACAGCAATCACTGGTTTATAACAATTATACAATCTCACTGATCAAAAGATTCCTCTAATTGGGTTGGTGAGTCTTGATGAGGTGTTGCAGGATAAAGCACTGGACTGCAAGATCAGTTTGAATTGCAAGGTTGGTGGTTCAAACTCACCAGCCACTCCTTGGAAACCCTATACAGGATCTCTATGAGTTGGAACCAACTCGATGGCACTTAACAACAACAACATTTGGATTGATGGGTAGGTGGGAGGGTGCAGGAAACATTCCATAATTATGCACTGGTTTTACTCTCTAAGAGTGATTCCTTAGTCTGTTGTCCTCCAAAGCTGTTGACTCTACCCTCTGTGATCGTTCCTTTTCCATCATCTTCCTTAGTCAGTTGGGGAAAGGACATAGGAGAATATTCTTTTCTTGGTGGATAAGTGGGTGTCTCAGTATGTTTCCTGTCTATAGAAATTTTATAGCCCAAGAGACTGTTCACATCTTGCATGGTCTCCATCTCTTTTACTTGTTGATTGTGCTTTAACCAATAAAGTTCTTTTAAAAACTTTGTGGATTTTAATATATTTGACTCCAATCAACTTTATGTGCCAAAAGTCACATCCATAATTTTTTCTTTGCCTCTTTCTCTCTCTGACTTTATCACTTTCTCTCAATTTAATTCCATTACAGAAAAGGGAAGGATTGGAACTTTTATTTCAGTACACTAAAACCTATCTTTACTGGTCTCTAAAATTCCACCTTTCCCCCCTCCCAATACAGCAGCGAGAGTGTCCTATTATAATTTAAGTCATACCATGTCACTCCTCTGCTTAAACTCCCACCACTGCCACCTACACCTTTCCATTTCACTTAGAATAAAAGCTAGTCTTCATATGACCTACAAACTCTTATGCAGATCTTACCTCCTGGTAGCTCTCTGACCTCATCTTACTTGCCCACTTAGCTCCAGCAGCACTGGCCTCAAAGCTCTTCCAAGGACATCTCAGGCTCACTCCCACTCCAGGGATTTTGCATATATTTCCCCCTTGACCTGGTATGCTTTCCCCCAGATATTTGCCTACTTGCTTCCTTCCTTATCTTCCTTAGATCTTTATTCAATGAGAAAAAGTCAATGAGGTATTTCCTATACCTTATTACCAAGGAGCTCTGGTAGCGTAGTGGTTACGAATCGGGCTGCGAACCTTAAGGCCAGCAGTTCGAAACTACCAGCCCCTCCGCGGGTGAAAGATGAGGCGCTTTGCTCTCGTAAAGATTTACAGCCTCGGAAACCCTGTACAGGGTCGCTATGAGTCGGAACCGAATCGACAGCACTTAACAACAATAACAATATTACCTGGTGTGGCACTATTGGTTAATGCGCCAGACTGCAAAGCCGTTTGAACTGCAAAGTCGGCTGTTCAAGCTCATCAGCTGCTTCTTGGAAACCCTAAACAGGGTCGCTATGGGTCGGAATTGACTCAACAGCACTTAACAACAATGACCTAAAATAGATTGGGAAAAAAAGGCACTTCCTTTTCCTCTTCTGTTCTTTATTTCTCCTTTGTTCTGAATTCAATTTAATCTATTTTATTTACTGCCTGCTTCCCCCTACTAGAACGTATGCTGTAGAAGGATAGAGATATGCTATTTTGTTTACTGCCTGGTATCCTTTTAACAAGTATCAGGAAAAAAATGAATCATTTCTAGTGACTCATGCAGAAATCGTAGAAGCCCTAGCAGATATCTCCTTTCATCTGATTAGACACCCATCCCTGAAACAGTCAAAGAGGCCTGAGGGAATGTTGTTGTTGTTGTTGTTAAGTGCCTTTGAATTGGTTCCGACCCATAGCAACCCTGTATAGGATTTCCAAGGAGCGACTGGTGAGCTTGAACCACCAACCTTGCAGTTCAAACTGACTTTGCCATATAGCGCATTAACCCACAGTGCCACACCAGGACTCCTGGCTGATACATAATAGTATAAGCCACCAGAACCTTTCCCTGGAGTTGCAAGTCAGGGCTGAAAGTAGGGGTAGATCTTAGTGTGGCACTGTAGGATAGCACTGGACTGCTAACTGCAAGGGCGGTGGTTCAAACCCACCAGCTGCTCATTGTAAACCCTATACAGGGTACCTATGAATTGGGACTGACTCAATGGTACTTAACAATAACAACATAAAAAATAGGGTAATGCCGTTAGAAGGAAGTGATACTGGATGGTGAGCAGGCAACCAATAAATATCCACCACATACTTTAACCACCACATGACTTATTATTACACTGCACAGTTTATGCAATTATTTTTCAATATAAATGATTATGGAAGTATCAGGAATGAAAGGAAAACACTAAAACTGCATATAAAAGGATAAAGGACAAGAAATGTGGAGATTCAGGTTGCTTGTCACAGAAATTATATGTTAACGGTGCTCTGTGGAGCTGTGTAATGTTAACAAGAAACTCTTCCAAAATAAAGAGTTTCAGCATCTAGGAGAATATAAAAATTCATGTGAGAGAGAATACAAATTGTTTTTGGAATATATGCAAGATTTTGCTCTGTGGGAGGCTAAGTGTGAGGTTTTGAGCACAGATTTTTCATAAGGCATTCTTATGAACAATGTACCCATGGAAAAGGAGTCTTCCATCAAGATCATCAACTAGTCATTTTCAGTAAATAAAAATCCAATGTAATCTGGATGAACATGCTCATTATTTCATCTGTGAAACAGTGTCCTTGTGAGTCAGAAATGAATGCAAGATCTGATTTGCTGCTGTCATTCTGCCTTGAAATGTATGATATCGTTTTTTTGTTGTTATAAACCAAACTAAGGAGCATGGTGGTTCCACATCATAAGTATTGGACTGTGAACCACAAGTTCTGCAGTTCGAGTCCACCAACCACTTGACAGGAGAAAGATGAGGCTTTCTATTCCCTTGAAGATTTAAAGTTTCTGAAACCTTATACAGCGTTGCTATGAGTCGGATGACTCGATGGTACTTAACAATAACAAACAAACCAAACTAAATGTGACTTCCCTACAGCTGCCCTCTATTCCTCAAAGCAACATGAGTTTTCTGACATCTAGAAACATTTCAGCAGATACCATCAAACTTTTTGTTTTACCCCATCATGTTATTCCCATTTCTTGTTTTTTGGCTTTGGGTTTTTCTTTTTCTTTTTTTTCAGAGACAGGGAGTGGGGTGAGAATACAAGTATTGATTTTCCACATGCAAGCCTACTGACTTGAGGATATTTTAAAAGAATAGATTAAGCATGGTTGGGGGAGAATATTGAAAGTACCATGGACTGCCTAAAGGACAAAGAGATCTGTCTTGGAAGAAGTGGAAGCCAGGATGGCCAGACTTCATCTCTCATATTGTCAGGAGGGACACTGTAGAAGCATATCATGTTTGATAAGGTAGAGGGTCAGAGAAAAAGAAGACCCTCAGCAAGATGGATTGGCACAGTGGCAGCAGAAATGATCTCAGGCCTAGCAACAGTTGTTGTGGTTGTTTCATTTTGTTGTGTATAGGTTTGCTATGAGTAAGTACCAACTCGATGGCACCTAACAACAACAGATAAACATAAACAATTTTGTCTCTTCATTTTTATTCCTATTTCACTATTCCATCTGTATCAACTTGTAATGTTAATAAATTCATTTGCAAGCTGAAATACTTCTTACAAAATTAGTTATTGGGATTAATGATTAGTTCCTGTAAGACTCTTAGAAGAGACTAAATATGAAAAATACAATAACATCAGAATGTTTGATTATTTTTGTGAATCCAATGTGCTTAAAAGTAAGCAGCCTCTGTTGCACAATACAAATAAAAGTCTATTTATAGTGATACTATTGTAACTGAAATCTCAAGAACCACCAAATTCATTACCACACACATTGACAAAGAATTGTCAACATTCCAAGACCAGGCCACCAAAAAAATATATACTGTGGAAGATGTAAAAAGTTGTCCTCATTCTATCTCTGAAGATACACTCCTCTCACAGAAGACTTCTGACCAACACTTTAATAATTTACTCCATTGAAATTATGTTACAATTAGGATTAGAATATAATTCTAATCATATTAGAAATATCAAACTAGGATAAACCAGGAATTAAACTCAATTTTAGAAATGATAAGAAAAACTTATTTTTGAAACCCTTGATACAATAGGAAACATGCTTGCCTGGAGAATTAATAGCAGTTGGTAAGGGAAATAGGATCGTGGCAGTGCTATGTCAATGAGCTTAGAGTTCACTTGATTTTATATTGTTTGGGTACAGTAGTGGATAGTGTAGTTGCTTCTCTTTCAGAATTTTGGGAATGCTATGCTGATGGCTCCTTGGAAACCCTATAAAGAGTCACTATGAATTGGGACCAATTTGATGGCACTTAACAACAACAACGTACAGGTAACTCATCAATGCTTCTCTGTCTAGGAACTGCCCTCAGTATTACGGAACTAATTCACACCAGGTAGTACTCTCCCTCAAAGCAGCCCTCATCCACTGACTAGATAGAATGTGACAATGGAATGGTCTCCTAAAGACATAATCATGGCATCATCTAGATGAGCAATACCTTGCAGGGTTGAAACAATGTTCTCCAGAAGGCTTTATATGCTACAAAATAGCATCCATTATATGCTGCTGTTTTTCCAAACCAAGGGATGGAAATTGGAATTGTACTACTCACTATTATTCATGGTGACACACATAATTTTTACTTCTTATCTTTGAGAACTTATGTTCTGTAGGTCTGAAGTTCTTGGTTCCAAAGGGAAGAATATCCCCACCTGAAGACAACACTGAGTTCTGTTGAACTGGAAGTTAAGAATGTCACTCAGCCACTTTTGGTTCCTTGTGCCTCATCAACAGGCAAAGAAGGAAGTTACTGTATTGGATGATGTGATTGATTCTGATTACCACAGGGAAATCAGATTGATAGTACGTAAGGGAAGTAAAGAAGAGCATGTCTGGAATACAAGAGATTCCTGATAACATCTTTTAGTACTACCATGCTGTGATTAAAGTCAATTGAAAATTATAGCAACCCAATCCTGACATGACTACTAATGGTCCCAAATTTTTATGAATGAAAGTTGGGTGATCCTCATAGCCATCGAACCACAAGGAGCTGAGGCGCTTGCTGAAGGTAAAGGGAATATGTAATGGGTGGTGGAAGAAGGTAGTTCTAAGTACCAGCTACAACCACATGAACCACTTGCAGAAATGAGGACTGTAATTGTTAAGAGTATTTCTTCCATGTATGTGTGCGTCAAATATTTTGTTTGCTTCACTTATAAGAAAGGAGCCCTGATAGCACTGTGGGATAAGCATTGGACTGCTAACCACAATATCGACAATTCAAACCCACTAGTTGCTCCTCAGGAGAAAGATGAGATTTTCTGCTCCTGTAGAGATTTATAGTCTCAGAAACCCTATGCAGAGTTGTTATGAGTCAGAATTGACTCAATGGCATTGGGGTTTTTGGTAACTTATAAGGAAGGAAGCTTCATAAAGTTCATAGAAAAATTGAATTGAAATATAATGTAATGTTTCCATGAACTTTATAAAGCTCCTCATATAAGATGTTGTTAGGGAAAGGTACCACCAGGAGGGAGAAAGAATAAGGACAGGGAGGAAGGATAGAGACTGAACAATCAATTATCTTGCAAAATCACAAGTCTTACAAAGCACAGGTGGGGCAGGAAATAAAACACCTATTTTTCAGTGACTAACAGGAATTGTTATGACCCCTTGAGATTATGAAGCCTGGCAGATACAGAAGCCCAAAAACCACAAGCCCTACCTCTAGCAGATTGGAAAATAACTATCACATGAAGCAGGCACAATGACAACTTATTTGACCAGCTATTAACCTGAATATGATGATTCAGAGCCAGACCTGAGTCTCAATCCAGGGTCTTGGACATAGTACACATGTGTGAGAAATGAATACTGTACCAGAGAAATGAGGAGCAAGGAAGTAACATCCAAAACTGCAAAATTTTGTCAGTAACCTCCTGAAACTACCCTTGCATGTTCCCTTGTCTTTAGCTCTATAAAGCCCTAAAGGCTGTGAGCTTGGGAAGATGCTACTGTCTGTGGCATGACAGAGTTCCTTTCTTGAATAAATCTTTTTTTTTCTGTTTCATCTCATGACTTTCTAGTCTTTTGTAGCTTACCCACCAGCAACAATGTAAATGGGACCGGTGCGTTTTCAGTTATACAGCTGTTATTTTAGGTGCAAGTATGCCTTGTTTTTATTTAGAGATTATCTATGGTTTAAGGAGATGTTTACATATTCCAAGTTGACAAGGGGTGGACTATGATGGTTAAGATCTGATATGAGAAGCCAATCAGTTGAATGGTAGTTTCATTGGATGTGTGGCCTGCTTCCAATAAATGTGAACATTCTGGAAAAAACACTCTTACTTTTTGCTGGATCTGAATTCTGCATTTGGCTCATCACCATCTGACCTCTGGTACTTGGGACTTGAGCCAGCAGCCTGCCTTATAGTCTGCTGATCCTGGGAGTTGTCAGCATGTGGCTTTATATGATGATCTTGAATTCATTCACTTCTACAGCTAGTAGCCTGCTGACTGACCTTCCCTGCAGTTATATGAGCTAGGAGAAGCCTCTAGTCTAACATCTGACCTACAGAATTGAAACTTTCCAGGCTCTGAAGCCATTTGAGACATTCCTTTAAGATAAATCTCTATTTATAGACCAGGCTTACTAGTCAGAAAGACTGAAGGAACCAGAGACTGTGACTCTCAACCACCCTTCAGGTCTGAAAAGGAACACACCCTCTTTCATCCAAGAAGAAGATTGGTATATATGGGTGTGAGAAATTCTCAAGATAGTCCATCTTCAGGAATAAAGGACTCATGAGATTGCTAAACCAGACATAAGTTGTTAATTCACACCCAGGGATATGTAAGCAGGATGAATTGGGGGAAGGGAGAAAATAAATCTGTTCTAGGACTAGGAACTTTAAATAAGAATATAGTCATTAAGACCATGGGCACCATTTGGATGATTCTGGGGAAGGGAAAATGAGATATTCGGGGGTAGAATTAAAAATGGAGAACTGGAACTAGAAGGATGACTTTTTCGAGGCAGGGGAAATAAACTGTTTGCAGGCCTGCCATGTGGTACGTCTGCCCATGTCTACTGGGTTGGGTGCCTGATTTTGCAAAATCAAATAAAGAAAACCTCACTCTTGCTAAAATGAGTACAGATTGGATTACTTGAATGTTTGTTGGTATTAACAACTTTTCTCACAAATTTGGGGGCCCGTCCAGGATTTTCTGCTCACTTGAAGCAGGAGCCATGACAAAAAAGGTTTCAGCAGCCTACTCCACAAAGCTGATTGCCTCCCAGCAAGAGCCAGAAAAAGATCTGAGACTGTTAAAAGACGATCAGAATTAGCAAGAGAGCCGTGAAGGACTGAGAACAGACTAACTGTAGCAACTAAGCAATCTTGTGCATGGGCCAAGTTGGGAAAATTGGACTATAACACTCCCTACCCCCCGGTGGTTGGGCATTTTGGGGGGTCAGTGTGTGACTGAGACACATCTTGGAAGTGAAGCAAGTGTGGAATCCCAATCCATTCAGAGATGGACAAAGCAAAATCTCAGGGTTGTATGCAAGAACTTGGGGAAATATTGGGGGGTTGAGCATACAGGGGAATTCAGACACTAAAACCAATAGAAAATGGGGAACAGAATTCTAGGCCTAGGGAAGAAGGAAGCAGGAGAGACTCCCACAGACATTATTCCTGACACTCCTTCAGGGACAGTCCCCAAGCCCGGGAAAAAGTTGGGGTGCATAAGAAACTTCCAGGAAATAGGGGAGTTGAGTGCCCAGGGAATAATGCTCTAATATGATTCCCTGAGCACTCAATGTTTGTTACTCTAATGGAGTAATAAACTCATTGATGAACTGTTAAGGGAAGTTTGAAAAGTTTTGTAGAGAGAAGGAGGAGCAAAAGCAGAAAACCAGAATCATGGTGTCTCCTGTGAATAAAATAATTTATAAGAGGCTAGAACAAGAACCCCCTTCTCAAGGGAAGTGGGACAGTGATTGCAGTGTTAGGCTTCCTCAGAGGAAAGGGAGGAGAGGACTGGACTAAGTCCCCAAGCCCATCAGTGGATGTTTTAAGTGTAGGAAGACAAGCCATTTCAAAATAGCATGTCCAGAGATAAAAAAGGAAGAAAAAGTGATTCCCCTCATGAAACTAGAGATCAACTTTTGAATCTTTTGGGACGGGACTTAATTGTAAGATTAGGGTTAGGATTAGAGAGGATGAAGGGTGGGTGAAGGTAATATGAGATTTCTGACTGAAGAGGAGGAAGGAAAGATTGAGTCATGGGTATGGTTTAAAGAAGGCAATAGGGGAGGGCTGGAAATTCTACCCCTGTTGGTGGAATGAGAAAATTGGGGGAGGTAGTCCATAGAAGACAA
>NW_006408625.1:7330207-7346525 GCF_000296735.1 Chrysochloris asiatica
TGTTGTTTTGTTTGTTTTAATATCTTTGACATTCTTTCTGCATTAAAATGGTGTAAATTAATCCATTTAAAAAGTGATTAAGGATTTGTTTGACTGGTGTAATAGCATTTTTTAAAACTACATTGCTCAAGACTTTATTTGTATGCATTTTATTTTTATTTGTATTAATGTTTCAGATCTTCTGAGACTATAATACTGTTTTAAAAGATATTTGGTGTACCAATACTCTTTCTGAATTGAAAGCATTTTTTGTTAAAATTTGGGCCACCCTGTATGTATGCATTTTGTCTTGTTAAGAGAAAGAAAAGGATATTGTGCTATAGCCATGAGTATTAATAAAGTTTATAATCTTTAAGTATGTTTAATTGACACTCCTGTTCAAGAAGCTTTTAAAAGAAGTACTGTATTTATGCATAAAGATGATAGAGCCAGTATTGTTTCTTTGAATTTGAGGAAATGGACAGAGTGTAGTAAATACTGTTGTGAGAATGTGTTATCCCTGAATATCTTCATGTTAATCCTTTCAGAATTTTTGAAGCTAAAAGGTTGAATAGCATTCACTGCTAAAGGAGTGCCTTGGCACTATAAATAGGCTTCCCTACCTGTCAAAGATCACAGATCTACCCACCATGGAAACTAGATATCAATTCCTGAGAAACTACATGCTGGTCCTTTCTGCTTTGCTAACTCCCAGGTTAAAAGGACTCTTGGTCCAAACCTCTTCCCTTCATTCATCAATTCCCACTGGAAGACTTGGTGCTGATCAAGACCTGGAAAAGGAACAGACTCCAGGTGGACTGGGAGGGCCCTTACCAGGTGTGGTTGATCATTGAGACAGTTGTCCAGACTGCAGAGAAGGTGTGGACTCACTATACTCAAATAAAGGGACCAGTGAAGAGGGACTTTCCCCCAAGGAAAAGTAGTTACCAGAGTCCTCACCTAGTTACATCCCTCACCTAGGTAGACTCTCAAGTCTGAGAAGCTGCCTTGCCATACCCTACCAGATTATCATGTTTTTCCCTGGTCCCTCTCACTCTTGGGCATCTATAAGTCCCACCAATTTGCCACTTCTCAAAAGACCATGTAGAACTTGGGAGAATATATTAAGTCAAAGCAAAAATACACTTCAAAGAGAGAAGTCAGTCTGACTCTGTGAGTGGAGCAGATCCTTTAGGATTGGGGTGCACTGGTTTATGAAGGTATGGGGGTCTCTTCCTCTAAGAATCAGCTAATATATACTGATTACAAGGACTGGTATGTTGAATATTTATCAATTTTTAGTAAATGAGCACAGGCTTCTTGGAAATGGAGGGCCTTCTGCAGTTGTCAGCTCTAGGTGTTATCTTCATGGGTTGTCGTCCTGTGGTCAGCTGCTTCTATTGTGGTTTCAGGTCTTATCTTTGTCTCCAGGCTGTTCTTCTCAGTGTTACTATTCTTGTTAGACTAGCGATGTCCTCCCACCTCCCCACCCCCGTTCTTTGATCCCTGTTTAGTAGGAGAGGACTCAGTATAAAGGGGTGGATATGAATCTGGATTAAGAGAGGCCTAGGGCCCAGGAGTTCTAAATTGACCCTGACAAGATGAAGTGCATTTGGAAGCTAATGTGGCTAAAGTGTATCATTACCATGGTGGAGGTATAAAGGGCTTTTGCCTACAACCAGTCAGGCAGGTTGATAGTAAATGTAACTATGGTATCATTCCCTCAATCATCAAATTAGACTTATCTCAATAAATATCCCCACTGTCAGTGATAAGGAACCAAGAGCAGCAATCCGTGTCTATGGAATAAGTGCCCACATGTCTGGATGGGACCCTGTAAGATGAAAATGGCCCTAAAAGAGTAAAAGTGATTGAGGTAAAAGACCTAAGATAAACATTAGAGATAGAAGTGAGATATAGACATGTGAATGCTTGCATAGAATGGGTTAAATATTCAGTCTAGGTTCTCAACAAAAATTATTGTCATGTTTGTGCAGCTGATAAACCACAGGTGCAGGTAATTCCCTTTTCCCTTGGTTGGCATTTGGACATGTACTGCATGTTGGCTGTGTACCAAGACAAGGATGCTTGGGGAAATGAGACCTGTAAAGGTTTGTCAAAAACAATTCCTTCATTCTCTATAGGGATGATGAACAATTCTTTTTGTCTTTCAAGGCAGGGAACGGAGTTCACAGTGCCCACAGGAGAAAAGACAAATTGCACCCACGTCCAAAATGTCACTGATGAGCCTATTTGGCCCTCAGAGTATTGTGGAAAAGGGACTGTCCAAGATTTGCTGCCATCTGATTAAGCTGGGATGTGTGTGCTGGTCCAGCTGGCAATTCTCTTCACACTAGCATTCCACAAGAAACCTGAGCATCATGAGAAATCTCAAGCCTGGAGATCTAACCCTGGATGTCTTGATCCATATATTTATAGAAACTCCATTGGAGTCTCTAGAAGGAGTTCCTAACGATCTTAAAGCTAAGAACTCCATAGCTGCAGGGTTTGAGAGTATACTTTTCTGATGGTCTAAAACAATGTAGGCTGAATTAATTAACCAGCAGAGGTTCATGAACTACACTAGAGATGCCCTACAAGGGGTAGATAGCCAGATGGCTTGGGAAAACAAAATAGCACTAGACATGATATTAACCAAAAAGAGAGGTTATGTGTAATATTGGGAGCTAAGTGTGGAGACATTTATGCCTAACAACACATTTCCTGATGGAACTGTCACAAAGGCCCTACAAGAATTAAGCATCATAGCTAATGAATGGGCTAAAAACACTGAAACTAGTGATCCTTTTACTGACTGGTTAGAGGGGTGGTTTAGAAAGTGGAAAGATATAGTAGCTTCAATTCTCACTTTTCTCATATTAGTAGTTAGAATTTCAGATGTAGTCCCTACTTGATTTAAGCTTTTGGTGCTGTGAGCAGGATTCATTGCAATGAATTGTAAGGTTTTGTGGGAAAAAGAATGAACGGGAATAGGTTAAAATGTTTTAGCTGATAGGAGAGTAGCTTCTGGAGTTTCCAGGAGCTGATGTCATGCTGAATAGAAAAGACAGCTGATCTGTGGCCACGGCCTACTAGAATCCACCCTGCCAGAGGCCCAAAGCCATATGTATACGAATGGGGTTAGTCCAAGGTAGAGGAAATGTTGAACTTGAGTGTTTTAAAAGGTTACTGTAGAGGTGGGACTTGATGGCAGCTAGGGTGGAGGTGCAGTGAGGTTCGCTGTCAGCAATACCACAGAATACCAGGAAAAGCAGGTTCAAGGCAGAGCTCCAAAACTCTGAACCACAAAAGTAGGAATATTTTAAAATTTGAAGGCTTATAGCTAGTGGAACTTGTAGCAAAAGTAAGAAATCGTGTACTTTTTGAATCTGCCAGGCTCAGTGGCCCAGAGCTGACAACTTGGCTGGGACCAAATGGCAAGACCAAGTGGGGGAGCAGACACAACACAGAAAAATGCTACAGAAATCTCAGAGCAAAAGAAGAGAAACACTTTGTCAGTTTTGCTTTGTTCTGTTTTTTTTTTTTTTTTTTTTTTTTTTTGGTATCTGTTCATTGGCCCCTGACTGTTTGTGCACCTCCATTCTAGTGACTAGAGGGGGTGCCTGAGTGAGTGAACACCCCCCCACCCTCACCGCTAGTGGGTTATTCTGCGATGCATGCACACAGATACTCTCAGTCCAAGATCCAGCCCTGAACTTTTTTTTTTAAAGACAAAAAGGGCAGAAAACAAGGGGCATAGAGAGGAAGAGAGAGTTTAAAAACAAAACACACTGAAAATTAAATTAAATCATGAGGTACAGCATAATGAACAATAGTGGAATCTTGAAATCGCTGAGGCAGCTTTGAAGGCAAGAAGCTGAAAGAGGACATTAAAGTCATACTCATATTAAGCTACAGATTTTTTTTTTTTCCTTCTCTCCCTCCTCTCTCTTTCTGCAATTATAGACTACAGTAGCCAGTCTAGTTTTTTTGTTGTTGTTGTTTTGGTGTTTGTTTGTTTTCTTTTCTGTTGCTATTTTATGTTCCCCCTACTACCTTAGGGGGACTCGTTCTCTCCCTATGTTACCCAAGAAGAGACAGCAACTGCTGCCATATAGTCAATCTACAATCACACTCTATAAAACACCAAAATCCAGGCAAGAACCAATACCAACTGCCATATACCAGGGAGGCAGACAACACCTGTGAAAGTTACTCGAAGTTAAGCAACAAGAAGAGTGAAAATGGAAGCCCATGTCCTTATAACATCTACCTGAAAGCAGTCAGAAAGCATAAAAAATACCAAAACACACACTCAATATAGTATTAAGGTCGTAGATAAACACTAAACATGTCCAAGAAGAAAAACAGATGACCATATCAGCACATGTCTAGAAACAAGATGAAATTTCTGAAACAAAAGACCTAGAGATAGACCTGGAATACATTCTGGAAGGAGGGAAGGCTTTGGAAATGCCTGAGAAAGAATTCAGAAAAATGATTATAAAATGTTTCAAGAATTTCACGATGGAGTTCAGAAAAATAAGGAAGAAGTCAGGGAAGCACTACAGGTACAATCAAATAAGATAGATACAGCATTGGAAACGATTCAAAACCTACAGATAGAGGTTCAGATGATCAATAATAGAATATCAGAAATAGACAATACACTGAAAGGGCAAACGAGTAGAAGGGAAGAGATGGAAGGCAAAACTAGTGAGCTGGAAGGCAAATCTCTCAATACCAGTAAGACAGAAGAGCAAACATAAAAAAGGATTTAAAAATCAGAAGAAGGTCTAAGATTCATGTTGGACAACATGAAGAGAAATAACTTAAAAATTATCCACATTCCAGAACAAGAAGAATCACACAAGTCCACAGAGGAAATAGTTGAAGAACTGCTGGAAGAATATTTCTCTAATATCCTGAAAAGTTAAAAGAAACCATTCAAGAAGCTCAATGAACCCCAGGAAGGATAGACCACAAAAGAAAATCACCAAGGCATATCATAATCAAGCACTCCAAAATCAAAGATATGGAGACACTCATAAAAGCAGCTAGGGAAAAGAGAAGTGTTACATACAAAGGCAAGCAAGTCAGATCAAGCTCAGATCTCTCAGCAGAAACCACACAAACAAGAAGGCAATGGAGAGACATATATAAAACCCTGAAAGAAACAAAAAAAAAAACAAACTGCCAACCAAGAATCCTTTATCCAGCAAAGCTATCAATCAAATACAATGGTGCAATCAAAACATACCAGAATAAGCAGAAGCTAAGGGATTTGGCCAAAGCCAACCCTGCACTATAAAACATCCTAAAGGGAGTTCTGTGGACTGAGAACTAACAAGAACAGACAACAACCAGAGATTGACATATATGGCAGCACCTCCCAGAACTAAATCGACCGAAGGGAGAGTCAAGAACAGAACAAATCTATAAGAACAAACTCAGAGAATCTGGGATGTCAGTCTATGAGCAAAACAATTACAATGTAAAAGAAGGTAAACACGTAGGACTACACTAAATGGAGGGAAAAGTTAATGGACTATAAGATAACCTCAAAGAAAATTAACACTTCACAACATACCAAGAAAATGAAAATCCAAAATTATTTAAACTATGAGGAAACTCAAAAGAAAGAGCACAAAAAGCATGAATTCAGCAAAGGAAGGCACACAGAACAAAGAAAACAGCAGCACCACAAAAAAACAAACATAATGGCAGCAATTAATCCATACCTATCGATAATTACACTGAATGTAAATGGATTAAATGCACCAATTAAGAGATGGGGGGTGGCAAAATGGATAAGAAAATAAGATCCTTCAATATACAATATGCAATCTGCAAGAGACACATTTCACACACAAAGACAAAAACAGATTAAAAGTGAAAGGATGGAAAAAAATATACCAAACTAATTACAATAAAAAACAAACATGATTGGCAGTACTAATCTCAGATAAAATAAACTTTAAGGCAAAACCCAGCACAATAGATAAAGATAGACATTATCTCATTATTAAAGGGACAATATTTATTATAACCATAAAACATATCTATGCTCCCAATGAAAGGGCTCCAAAATATATAAAGCAAACCCTACTAGAATTAAAGAAAGAAATAGATGAATCTACAATAATAGTAGGTGATTTTAATACATCACTTTGAAAAATGGATAGAGCAACCAGAAAGAAACTTGACAAAAACACAGAAGAACTAAACAGCACAATCAGCCAACGGGACATCATAGATGTGTACAGAGCTTTCAACCCCACAACTGCACAATACACATTATTTTCCACTGCACATGGAACGTTCTCCAGAATAGACCATATTTTAGGCCACAAAACAAATCTCCATAAATTTGCAAATATCAAAATAAAACAAAACATCTTCTCAGACCACAATGCTATCAAATTAGAAATCAACAAAAGGAAGACCAATGAAATAAAGTCAAATACATGGAAACTGAATAACATCCTGCTGAAAAGCAACTAGGTAGTAGAAGAAATTAAATGTGAACACACCAAGTTCCTAGAAACAAATGAAAATGAAAACACAACATACCAAAATCTTTGGGACACAGTGAAAGTGGTGCTAAGAGGACAATGTATTGCAATAAATGCACACATGCAAAAAGAAGAAAAAACCAAAATCAACACATTAACACAGCATCTACAATAATTAGAAACACACCAACAGAGGGAACCTACATCCACCAAAAGAAAAGAAATAATAAAGATTAGAGTAGAAGTAAATGAGATAGAAAACAGAAGAACTATAGAAAGAATCAACAGGAAAAATAAGCTGGTTCTTTGAAAAGATTAACAAAATTGACAGTTCATTGGCAAGCCTAACAAAATAAAAGAGGGAGAAGACACAAATAACACGCATTGGAAACCACACGGGTGATGTCACAATGGAACCAAAGGAAATCAAAAAGATAATAACAGAATACTATGAAAAGTTGTACTCCAACAAATTTAAAAACTTAGAAGTGAGGGATACATTTTTAGAAAAACACTACATACTTAAACTTATACACAGTGAAGTGGAAAATTTGAACAGATCCATAACAAAAGAAGAAATTGATCAGGTCATCAAAAGAATCCCAACCAAAAAAGTCCAGGCCCAAATGGCTTCACTGGTGAATTCTACCAAACATTCAGGGAAGAGCTGGTACCAATTCTACTCAAATTATTCAAGAATATAGAGGAAGATGGAAAACTTCCTGATCCATTTTATGAAGCAAGCATAACCCTCATACCAAAACCAGGGAAGGATATCACTAAGAAAGAAAATTATAAACCAATATCCTTCATGAACATAGATGCAAAAATTCTCAACAAAATCCTAGCCAACAGAATCCAGCAACACATCAAAAAGATAATACATCATAATCAAGTGGGATTCATATCAGGGATGCAAGGATGATTCAACTTCAGAAAAACAATCAATGTAACTCATCATATAAATAAGAAAAAAGAAAAGAACCACATGATCATACTGATTGATGCAAAAAGGCATTTGACAAAATCCAACATCCGTTCCTGATAAAAACACTCAACAAAATAGGAATTGAAGGGAAATTCCTCAACATAATTAAGAGCGTATATACAAAACCAACAGCCTACATTACTCTCAATGAAAACTGAAAGCCTTCCCTCTGCGAACCAAAACCAGACAAGGATGCCCTTTGTCAGCACACCTATTCAATATTGTGCTGGAAGTCTTAGCAAGAGCTATACGGCAAGACAGGGAAATTAAAGAAATCCAAATTGGCAAAAAGGAAGTAAAACTCTCTTTGTGATATGATCCTATATATAGAAAACCCCCCAAACTCAGTAAAAATCTACAAGACCTCATTTGAAAATTCAGCAAAGTGGCAGGATATAAGATCAACATATAAAAATCAGTTGGATTCCTGTATACCAAAAATGACAGCACTAAAAAGGACATTAGGAAAGCAATACCATTTACAATACCTACCCAAAGGATGAAATATCTAGGAATAAGTGTTACCAGAGAAACAAAGGAAGCTACAAAGAAAACCAAAAAACACGTCTACAAAAAATCAAAGAAGACCTACAAAATGGAAGAATGTACCATGCTCTTGGATAGGAAGACCTAACATTGTGAAAATGTCAATACTGCCCAAAGCAATTTACACATATAATGCAATCCCAATCCAGATTCCAACAACATTCTTCAAAGACATGGAAAAAACAATTACAAGGTATTTACCCACAAGAAAAATGAGCCACAACATGAGAAGATATATGCACACCAATGTTTATAGCAGCATTATTTACAATAGCAAAAAGATGGAGACAGCCAAAGTGCCCATCAACTGAAGAATGGATAAACAAACTGTGGTATATACACACAATGGAATATTATGCTACCTTGGAGAATAACATGGAAGCTGCAGGCCACCACATAACATGGATGAACATTGAGGACATTATGTTGAGTGAAATTAGTCAGTCACAAAAAGAGAAATACTGCATAGGACACTACTGTAAAAGACTAAGAAAAAGAACCCATACTAAAAGGGGGTGGAGGGAATTCTTTGTTGATTGCTGGGAAGTTGGGGATGGGTGAGGGGAGGGAGGGGAAGGTGGAGCACAGGACAGGGATTAGACACAGGAAAGTTTGGTTGCTGGGGAGGGGGGCAATATACAAGAAGGGAGAAGGGAATGGAAGAACAAAGCAGATGGGAGAACAATTAGGCAGGTTTGAATGGGTTAAGTGGGATAGAGGTAAAGAACAATGTATGCACAACCTTGGAACTACAGGGCTCTGGGATACAGAAATTGAGACATGGTTGGAATGTGGAAAAGGAGGGAATAATGTTAAGATGCTTGACTATCTTTTGATTCTTGGTTTTCCTTGCATTATATTATAAAATAGACACTGGAGTGGGAGAGAAAGGAATAGCCAGAAACATCACCATAGAAAGCTTGTAAGTCCATCTTCTGCCTATAATTGATTGGAATACCTAAAATGGGGCTACAACGTACCCAGTAAAGGAGGCTTCCTATGGAGCCTCTGCAACACATAAGAAGCCTGAACCACATCCAGATCTCCAGAGATGGGAAATTTCCATTTGAAAGGATGAGCAGACCAGCCTGGAGAGGCTAGAAGAACAGAAGATACTTCTTGAATGAAAGACCTACAGGAAAAATACAAAACAATAGAGGCAGACAGACTGTTACTATAAGAACAAACAAGTTGCTTGTCCAGGAAACATCAAGGCAAGTGGTTGGGTCCCCTCAGTGCAAACCCCCTTCCAAGAGTAAGACTCAATGGGAATACACGCTCTGATTAGTGACCATGCTCGTCACCGATAAGGGGAAGTGAGGGAAAAACAGCAATGAGGCAGTGAGCTAAACCCTACAATGTGGAGAGTGAAGCATTCAGCTGATAAAAAGAGAGGGCATATGCACAAGAACACCCAAACTTGCAGATAATACCCACTTGACCTGGCTTCAATGACTGGATGATCAGAGCTCAACCAGAAGAAGAAAGAAGAGGGAAAAAAGAGTAATCTGATACAATTTGATGAACTTGACCTATACCTATGGATGCAGTAGCTCAAAAGAGGGAAGAAATCTTTACAGTGAAGATTATTCCCACCCCCTCCATACACAGAGTAGACAGGGTTGGGCAACTTGGACATTGGCTACCCAAAATGGGGGGAGGGGGCGGGAGCCTAAAAAGGCAAGAAGTTACTGGCTTACAAGCTTTCAAGAGGGAACGTAGATCCAAAGGGTGTGGAGGAGGGTAGAATCTCCACTGAGTGTCTGAGTGGTGCTGATGAAAGGAGATGCGAATAGGTCTTTTGTGATACAATAGTGAATAATTGTTATCAGAACTGATTGTGAGGGTTGGCAATATAAAGGTAGATGTTTCGTAGCAAAAGAAGGGGAATGATTGACTTTGCGGTCTAGGAGCGGAGCTCCCTGGAACCATCAAGGGAGAAGAGCGGAGAGCGGGACCCTACCCAGAGAAACAATGATGCCAGAGATGGAGGCAGGGAGGATGATGTGGAAAGATGGAACAACTGGACACTTTAGACCCAGAGAGGGAGAGAGGCTGTGTGCTGACGACCAGGGATCATGCTTGCAGGGTATACCTTTGGTTGGTTGATGATGCATGGAGGGGATTGTAACCATGGCAATGAAATGATATATGATAGGATGAATGTAAAGCTAGTCTTCTCCCATATAAGCTATCCCATAATTCACAATAAAACTTTTTTTTTTTTAAATAAGTGAAGACAGTGTTGCATTCGTGGCTTACAGCTCAACTTAATTTTTTTTTATTATTATTATTCCATGAAAGCTAGTTGACAGATGGACAAAGTGTACTAAAAAGCAAGGCGATTATGTCAAAAAAAATGATGTATTTTTCTCTTCTAAAAGTTGATTAAAATAAATTCTACAGCCAACAAAAAAGGTTAATGTGTTAGATTGCCTTATGGATATTGGCTTCTCCTGCTTGTTATTGTAAAATAGATATACATGTGTAATAGGAATATTTGGAATTATGATTATGGACATCCAGAAATGATACACTTTATGAGGATTTAAGAAGAATAAAGGAAGATGAGACCAATAAGTGTAAAGAGAAAAGAGGAGGATTTGTGTGAAATTCTCAAGATGGTCCATCTTCAGGAATAAAGAGCTCATGAGATTGCTACACCAGACACAGGTTTTTAATTCACTCCCATGGGTACCATTCAGACTACTCTGGGGTAGGGAAAATGGGATGTTTGAGGGTAGAATTGTAAATGGGGAATGGGAACTGGAGGAGGAGCTTTTTTGGGACAGGGGAATACAACTGTTTGTGAGCTGCCAATGTGGCACATCTGCCCATGTCGACTGGGCTGGGTGCCTGATTTTGCAAAATCAAATAAAGAAAACCTCACTCTCACTAAAATGAGTACAGATTGGATTACTTGAGCATTTGTCAGTATAGACAACATTTCTCACAATGGGGAACAACTTTCAGTCACACAGTAGATAGGTATATAGGGGGACAACAACATTAGCAAGATATGCTCACTATAATCAAACAATCATTTAAAATCAAAGGGGCAACATGTACCTAAGGCAATGGCAAAGACGGATGCAAAGGTGGGTGGAACTGTTTTTCTCCAGCCCTCCACTTTACCAAACATATATCCTTATCCAGGGACTGGACCCTCCTGATAATATGTCCAAATTATAAGAGACCAATCTGGCCATCCTGGCTTCCAAAGAGCATTCTGACTTTACTTCTTTCAACACACAGTTTTTGTGCTTTTGACAGTCTGAGATACTTTTAATATTCCTTCCAACACCATAACTCAATTCTTCTACAGTCTTCCTTATTCATATTTTGGCTCTTATGGACTTGTTTTTGTTTTCTTATGCTTTAGCTTGAACTTGCATAAGAGCAACTGATGGTCTGTTGCACAGTCAACCCCTGGCCTTGTTTTGGTTGATGATATGTAGCATTTCCACTGTCTGTTTCCACAAATGTAGTCAATTTGATTTCTGTGTATTCCATCTAGCGAGGTCCATGTGCATAGTTGCCTTTCATGTTGTTTAGAAAAAGTACTTGCAATAAAGAAGTAATTGTTCTTGCAAAATTCTATTATGCGAGATCAAGGTGTCAGCAGAGGATGGCTGACAGGCAGAAAGGCTGCACAGACCCCCATCAGTAAAAACATGGAAAACTAGTTGAAACAGATTCAGAGTATGGTCCCAGATATCTGAACTTCAGCTAAATGGGTAAACAAGTGGATCAAGTGCTTACCAGGAGTAAGATTTTGAGCAGAAACAAAAAAGGAAGTGACTTCTGATTTTGGACAGCTAACATGTTCTGTTGCAACCATTCTGAAAGGGAATGAGTGGATAGATGGTCAAGAGAGCACTCCTATTGCAGAAACTTCTTTCATCTGCAGAGATAAAGGTAAGCATGTCTTTAAATTTTTTATTATTTCTTTTATTCTATTCATTTCCACTCTGGAAACTAGAAGAAATATCTGAAGGAATAGACATACCCAGAGAAGGTTCTGTTTCACATGTAGAAGGATCTGTTCAGCACAGATCATTGGGTGCAGAATTAAAAGGGGAGGAGACAACAGGAAGAGCCTGCAGCAGGAGTTTTCCAAAGTGGGTCTGGCCAATCCTGGACTGGTTCTCACTAGGGGAAACAACTGAACAGATTTTAGGGAAGGGGGAGAGAAAAGACCTCAAAAACAAAAACCTTGAATTACATCACTTAGGCATAGCAGGAACATCTTGAAAGATGTTCTTCAAGGCAAGAGGCCATTAGGTGGTGATAAAGCCTTATTCATGTTTTTCCACATTTTTTTTTTCTTTATTCTGGGCTTTTATGAATTTGGACTTATGGTGGTTTTTTTTTCCACTTTTTTGGGTCCTCCTTCTATCTTGGGGGTGCTCTTTTTCTTCTTTCTGTACTCAATAAGAGACACCAATTTCAGTTACACAGCCAATCTACAACTGCACCCGCTAAAACCCTACCAACTGGGCAAAAGCCAATATAAGCTAATATATACCAGAGAAGCATCTACAAACAACACCTGCTAAAAACACTGAAATGAACTGTAAGAGCAGTGAAAAGAGATGCCTATCTCCCGATCACACCTAGCAGTTGTAGAGTTCATAAGAATACACCAACATACATTCATCTAATTGAAACTTACACATGACCACTACAAAGCCTAAAAAGAAGCAGAAATTTTCTGTTCAGGAGCAGAAACAAGACAAAGTATCTCAAATAAATGACAAAGAAGAAAGAGTTAGAATTTGCATTGGAAGGAGAAAAGGCTTTGGGATTACCTGAAAAGGGATTCAGGAGAATGATATTAAGGTACATCCAAATGTTCCACAGAAAGGTCAAGGAAAATAAGGAAGAAGTCACCAAAGCACCCAAGAACAATCAAACAAAATAGATATGACATTGGCAACAATACAAAACCTGATAAAAAGGTCAAGACTATCAATACTAAAATATCAGAAATGGGCAATACACTGAAAGGGTATAGGAGTAGTTTTGAGGGGATGGAAGCCAGAATCAGGGAGCTTGAGGGCAAATCTCTCAATACTGCTAAGGGAGAAGAACAAGCAGAATAAAGAAAAAAAAAAAAAAAAAAAAACTGAAGACAGCCTAAGATTCATGTGGGACAGCATGAAGAGGAATAACCTACAGGTGACTGGAGTTCCAGAACAGGAAGACACAAAGAAAACCACAGAAGAGTTAATCAAAGATCTGCTGGGGGAAAAAAATCTCTAATGTCTTGAAAGATGAAAAGCATTCAAGAATGAAACCCAGGCAGGTTAGACACCAAAAGAAAATCACCACAATATATCATAATAAAACTCTCCAAAATCAAAGACAAGGAAGGAATCCTCAGAGCAGATAGGGAAAAAAGAAGTGTTACCAATAAAGACATTTTATATAAAAGGGAAAGAGACCTCAGATAAGTAAAGCAATGGTTAAGAAGAAGGACAAAGTTGGAGAACTCTCACACCCTTATTTCAAAAATTACTATGCAGCCACAGTGGTTAAAAAAAAAAAAAAAAAAAAAAAAAGGTGCCTGGTATTGGTACAATGAAAGATTCATAGATCAATGACTTGAGAACCCAGAGATAAATCCATACATATATACTCAACTGATCTTTGACAAAAGGCCGAAATGCTAGCAAAACTGGAAGTTGATTTGCAAAAATTATATAAGACCCATACATCATTCCATGTACAAAAATGAACTCAACATGGATTAAAGATCTAAATGTAAATACAAGAACTGCAAAGATCATCAATGAAAAAATCGGGACAAATTTAAGGGCTCTAATACATAGCATACATAGGCTATAAACAGTGCAAAAAATGCACAAACAATAGAAGACAAAATAGATGACTGGGACATACTAAAAATTAGAATTTTATTTGCATCAAAAGACTTTCTGAGGTGAGACATTTTCACTTGAAAGGACAAGCAGAGAAACACAGAGTGGCTAGAGGAACAGAAGATAATTCTTAGAAGAAAGACCAACACACACACACAAAAGGGAACACATGAGCAGGTTTGTAAGCTTTCAGTGATTGCCCTGGTCTTCTTGTGACTGGAAGTGGGGAACATACAGCAATGAAGATGTGGGCTGAGTATGGCCATGTTCCATAGACATGTCATACTTGGGATGGTAGAAAGACTAGGAGAAGCTGGCTGGTCAGAAATTTAGGGACACTTGTGCACTCCAGAGCCACTGAGATCTAGAATTAGTGAAATGGCCAGCTAGTCTGAAGATAGGGAGGCATGCAAGATCCTCCAAACTTGCAGATGGTACACATGTGACCTAGCTTGGAAGGCTTCCTAATCAGAATTCAACCAGATGAAAATAAAGAAGTCTGATACAGGAAGCAAGCATAAATTGCTACAATATGATGAACGGGACCTTTGCTCATGGATGTAGTTGCTCAAAATTCCAACCAAAAGGGAAGGACTCTTCATATCAGTGATTAAGCTTGCCTTTTCAGTACACTAGGTTGATTGTTGTTGTTGCTACATGCCGTGGAGACAGTTCCAACTCATAGTGACCCTGCATAGGGTTTCCGAGGCTGTACATCTTGACGGGAACAGAAAGCCTCATCTTTCTCCCATGGAGCAGCAGGTAGTTTTGAACTACTAACCATAAGATTAGCAGCCTGATTCATAACCACTACATAGGTTGATAGAGATGGGAAATTTAGACATTGACCACCAAAAATTGAGGGCTATAAAGGCATAAAGTGTCTGGCTTACAAGCTTTCATGAGTGTGCTTAGTTTCAGAATGAGGAGGGTAATAGCTTACCTCTTTTCCAGATAGGCCTGTTAAAGGGGGTGGGAGATTACAAGGATAGGATTTTTTTTTAATTCAATAGTGAATAATTGTTATCATCACTTATTGCAATTGTCACAATTGTAAATGTGAAACTAAAAGTGGGGAGTAATCTTTCATTCCAGGACCCAAGGACCCTAGGACCATCAATAGGGAAGAACATGAGTGGAGCATGGAATCCTAACCAGAAAAGCAGTGACAGCAGAGATGGAGGCAGAGGCAATGGCATAGAGAGAACAGTAGAGGACTCTAGACACATGGAATGAGAAAGATTGTGTGCCTGCAAGCAGGAGGCTGGCCTGAAAAATGTGTCCTTTAAATGAATATATATTTTCTGTGTGTTTTGTATACATTAGAAAAAGAAAAAAAAAAAAAAAAAGGAATAGAGGTAAATACTGCTAACCGATAGTGCATGGAGGGGATTTTAATCATTATAATCATTGCAATGTAACAAAATATTATTTGTTGAGTGTAAAACTGATGCTCTGAGATGTAAACTATCACTCAAGTCACAATAAAAGCTTTAAAAAAGGAGAGAAAGAAAGAAAGAAAGAAAGAAAGAAAGAAAGAAAGAAAGAAAGAAAGAAAGAAAGAAAGAAAGAAAGAAAGAAAGAAAGAAAGAAAGAAAGAAGAGATAATGGAAAATAAAACAAAAACAAAGTGTCAGCAGTGCTGTGTTCCTTTCTGGATTTCTTCTTCTAAATTTTATTTGTTGGTTGAATTCTGTTCCCTGAAGTTAAATCACTGATTTCTATTTTCTTGCTGATTATCAGCTGAGCACTGCTCTCAATTCCAACAAATTACCTGATTCCTTACCTCATGGCCACAAGTTCTCTCAAAACATGGCCACTTACTTCTTCAAAGCAAGTAAGGAAAAGACTCTTGTCAAATTCTGTCAAGATGGAATCCCATACAATGTTAGATAATCATGTCACCTGGGAGACCCTGGCTGGTGCAAATCGTTAAGCTCTTGCTATTAGCTGAAAGATTAGCTGTTCAAACCCAACCAGAGGCAGCTTGGAAGATGGATCTGGTGATTGCTTCTGAAATACTGTCATGAAAACTCAGTGGAGCAGTTCTCTGCACACATGGGTTGCTATGAGTCTGAAGAAACTCCATGACAGTCAACAAAAATAACCTTGTCATCATTTATGGTTGTAACATCCCAAAACTATTGCCATATTTTACTGGTTAGAATCAAGTCGCAGTTTCTGCTTACACTGAGAGGGAGGGATTCTACATGGGTGTAACTCATTGGGGGTCACCTTGTTGTGTATCTGTCTCAATCATATTTACATTAAAGTTGTGTCTGATCTTTTTTTTTTTTTTTTTATTCTATCATGTGGAGCTCTGGTAGCGTAGTGGTTACGAATCGGGCTGCGAACCTTAAGGTCAGTGGTTCGAAACTACCAGCCGCTCCGCGGGAGAAAGATGAGGC
>NW_006408625.1:7347850-7350565 GCF_000296735.1 Chrysochloris asiatica
TTTCTTATTTTTAAACTATTCAGTTCTGTTCAAACAACATGTACAGATTCCTCATGTGCACAATTAAGTGTTCAGGAATATTCATACTTTGCAATGTTGTCCATATGTTGTCATGATCCACACAATTGAAACCCTTTGCGTAGTCAATAAAGCACAGGTAAACATCTGTCTGACAGTCTCTCCTTTCAGCCAAGATCCATTGGACATCAGCAAGGCTATCCTTTGTTCCATATCCTCTTCTGAATCTGGCTTGAACTTCTGGAAGTTCTATGTCAATGTATGTTTGCAGCCATTTCTGTAATTACCTTTAGTAAAACTTTACTCGCATGGGATATCAAAAAGATTGTCCGATGATTTCCACATTCCGTTCGGTCACCTCTCTTTGGAATGGGCACAAATACAGATCTCTGCCAATCAGTTGACCAGATAGAAAATCCCCACGGGTTTTACTCCATTCATGTCATCACGGTCAACTACTTTGAGGAGGCAGCTCTTCCCCAGTCGCATTTTGAATGCCTTCCAACCTGAGAGGCTCATTTTCCAGCATTGTATCTGACAGTGTTTCTCTGTTATTCATAGGTTTTCAGTGACTAAATATTCAGAAGTAGTTTGTCATTCATTCTCCCTAGTCTGTCTTTGTCTGGAAGCTCATCTGAAATCTGTCCACCACGGGTGACTCTGCTGGTATTTAAAATACTTGTGGCATAAGTTCCAGAATCATAGTAACTCACAAGCCACCACAGTACAACAGGGTCTTCTTTGTAGGAATATGGATATTATCATATCACAAACAACATTGTACTTACTTCAAGACAGATCATAATATGTTCTTGTTGATGAATGTGATGCCATTCCTCTTGAATTTGTCATTCCTGGCACAGTAAACCATGTGATTGTCAGATTCAGAATGGTCAATACCTGTCCATTTCTGTTCCCTAATGCCTAGGGTATCAATGTTTATACTGTCTTTGACAACTTCAAACTTTTCTCCATTTATCATGATGTTATTTATTGGTCCAGTGGTGAGGATTTTTGTTTCCTTTGCATTGAGGAACAAACCATACAAAAGGTTGTGGTCCTCTTTCACTTTCAGCAAGCAAGTTTGTATCATTTGAATATTGCAGATGGTTAGTGAATTTTTCTCCAATCCTGATGCCACATTCTTCTTCAGATATACAGTTTGTTGGATTATTTGCTTAGCATACAGATTGAAAAGGTATGGTGAAAAACTACAGCTGGGCCACACCTTTCCTGATTTTAAATCACTCAGAACACTTGTTCTGTTCCAACAACTGCCTCTTGGTCTACGTACATTTTCCTCATGAGCACAGTTAAATGTTCTGGAATACCCATTCTCCACAATGTTAGTCATAGCTTGTCATAATCAACACAATCAAAAGCCTTTGTATAGTCAATAAAGCAAAAATATACATCTTTCTGGTATTCTGTACTTTTAGCCAAGATCCATCTAACATCAGCAATGATATGCCTCATTCCATGTCCTTGTCTGAAATAGGCTTGAACCTCTGGCAGTTCCCTGATAATGTACTGTTGAAGCCAGTTTTAAATTACCTTTTGCAAAATTTGGCTTGCATGTGATATTAATGATATTGTATGATGATTTCCACACTCCATTGGATCATCTCTATTTGAAATGGGAACAAATATGGATCTCTTGCAATCAATTGGCCAGGTAGCTGACTTCCAAATTTCTTGTCATAGATGAGTGCCTCCAGTGCCGCATCAGTTTGTTGAAAGATTTCAATTTGTATTTCATCAATTCCTGGATGCTGTTCTTTGCCAATGCCTTCAGTGCACCTTGGACTTCTGCCTTCAGTATCATTGGTTGTTTATCGAATGTTGTTGTTAGGTGCTGTTGATTTGGTACTGACTCATCGTGACCTTATGTACAATAGAACAAAACACTGACTGGTCCTGGACCAACCTCACAATTGTTGCCACATTTGAGCCCATTGATGCTGCCATATTGCCAATCATCTCACTGGGGGGTCTTACTCTTTACCGTTGACCCTCCACCTTAACAAACTTTGTTATCCTTCTCCAGTGACTAGTGTCTCCTGAAAATATGTCTGAAGTATGAAAAAATGAATTTTGGTTATCCTGGTCTCCAAGGAGCACTCTTGCTGCACTTCTTCAAACACAGATCTGTTGGTTCTTTGGGCAGCCCATGACACTTTTAATATTCTCCTCCAACACCATAACTCAAAAGCATCAATTCTATGGTCTTCCTTACTCAGTGTCCAGCTTTCACATGCATATGAGGTTATTGAAAATACCATGGCTTGGGTCAGGCACACCTTAGTACTCAAGCTGACGCCTTTGCTCTGCAACATTTTTAAAAGGTCTTGCACATTTTGTTGTAATATTTGGCTTTATCTTCTTGAGCTGATCTTTGAAATTTTCTGTTTAGCTCTTGTTGCTCCTCATTTCTTCCATTTGCTTTAGCATCTCTACACTGGAGAGCAAGTTTCAGTGTCTCTTCTGACATCCATTTTTTACTTTTTCCTTCTTTTTTGTCTTCTCAATGAGTTTTGCTTTCTTCATGTATGATATTCTTGATGTCATCCACAACTCTTCTGTGTTTAATGTATCAAATCTATTCTTCAGATGATCTCTAAATTCAGGTGGGATATATTCAAGGTCATATTTTGGCTCTCGTGGACTTGTTTTCATTTTCTTCAGCATCAGTTTGAA
>NW_006408625.1:7350735-7355319 GCF_000296735.1 Chrysochloris asiatica
AGAATTCTATCATGCATTCTCCAGCATCATTTCTATTACCAAGGTCCTATTTTCCAACTACTGATCCTTCCTTTTTGCTCCCAACCTTTGCATTCCAATCACCAGTAATGATCAATAAATCTTGATTGCATGTTTGATCGATTTCAGATTGAAGAAGTTGGTAGAATTCTTCTATTTCCTCCTCACTGGCTTTAGTGGTTGGTGCATACATTTGAATAATAGTGGTATTAACTGGGCTTGCCTGGAGGTGCATAGATATTATCCTATCACAGACAGTGTTGTACCTCATGACTGATCTGGATTTTTTTTTTTTTTGACAGGAATAAAGTGTCCCACCCAGGTCAACTTTAGGGCTAGGTCCCAGAGCCAGATATCATAGGAATCCTCCAAAGGATCAGCCCATGGGACCAATGGGGCTCCTCCCAGGGACCTCCTCACTGTGCCATGAATAATCTGTGGGGGCACAATGGTGGACCCTTTTTGTAGTGCGCTCCCACCTGCCTGAAGGTGTCCGGGCTGGGCAGAGAGGGTGTGACAGAGAAGAAGAGCAAGGAAAGTGTAAAATCCATCACACCTCTTTTTTCAGATGCCACTCCATGGTTTTTGGTGCTGTATCACTCGATCGGGCTGGCTGTGGCCTCACCCCTGTTCTCAGCCCAGGCTGAGGGTCCATAGGGAGTGTCTCACATCCTTATCGATTCAGAAATCACTGTATTTTCCTTTACACTGTCAGATTTCTCCATTGGTGTGTGCCGGAAACTGACACCCTGCACCTTATACTAGGTCCAAAACTCTGAAGCTGTTCTGGGAAATCACCTTTTCTGTTTTTTCTGTGCCTCTGACAAGAAACCTCTCCTACCTGACTCTGTAATACATTATTTGTTGATGGCTAGAACAACTAGAAAGAATGTGAATGAAGAAACTGAGTATCTGAATAACATCAACAGGCAAGGACTAACACTCAATAGTAGCAAATAGACTACTTTACAGCAGAAAGTTTCAACAAATTTTAAAATATTGAAACAATACAAAACAGCTTCTGAGCATAATAGAATGAAGTACAAAATAAATAAATACAGAAGAATATGGAAAGATAAATATATTCATAGAAACTAAATGGGCCTACCAGTGGGTCATGGAAGAAATAATAAGTTGGAGTTAAAAGCTATGTAGACTCATGAAAGTGGTAACACAGAACTAAAATCTTACATAGTTGTAAAACATTGTTGTTGTTTTTAAGTGCTGTTGAGTCAATTCTGCCCTATAGCGACCCTTTATAGGGTTTCCAAGGAGCTAAATTCAAAGATATAATAATACTAAAGCATTCATTTTCAGTTTTACTGTGTTGGCATTTGCACTCATGGTACAAAAACATGGAGTAAAGTTGCTGGTATCTTGGCCCAAGTCACTTTACATTTTAAATCAAAATTTAAAATGCATATCTGTATTTTTCTTTTTTTGAAATACCAGCTTCACATAAGAATGTAGTTGATGAAGAGGTAATTGTTTTTATTATGCTTTGGCCCTAGAGAACATGTATTTTTAGAATCCATGTGACAGAATGAGATGGACAGTCACTGTGCTTTACTGCACACCCAAACAGTTTAATTTCAGATGTGTATTGTGAATTATGAGTAGCACTTTTTTCAGGCAATTTTTGTTTGAAAGAATGACTAACAAACAATGGCTGTTTAAATGTAAACCTTTGGAAGACATTTTCTCAAATGAATATTGTCACTCCAAAAAACAACTTACAGTATTTATTGCCATGACAAAATGCAAGCTTTGATGCAGAAATTAGGATTATGGATAACCATGAATTTAGCAGCCTTTAATCAGATAGGTGGTGACATTGGCAAATGGGAACCTTTTGATATTGTTTATTGTCATATGCCAACTTTAGAACTTCTGCATTACTTGGTAAAGCAATATTTTCCAAATGATACTGCAAAGTTATGCATAGCTAAAAATCCATTCTCTGTAAGAGACACCAGTTTATTTTAATGTAATAGAACAAAGTTTATAAATGTTGTTTGGGTCTTCATTTTAGCTAATCTTTAAGACACTGCCATAAGTCACATTTTGGTGTAGTATCAAAAGACGTGTATACACAGTTATCTGCAATGGTATTAAAATCTTCATTTTCTCTTTAACCCAAAATTATCCCCTGAAGTCTTAAAACCAAACCATATAAGTTTAACTAGAATGTCTTCCTGAGCAATTTGCTCTTTTAAGAACTGTATGGGATCAAACTGACAACTTGAATTCAAAAGATTAAATAGAAGCCTATGGGACAGTAAGTTTGTCATTGGGAGAGGAACAATTCAGAAAAGTAGGGTTAGAATGGTTGTACAATTCAAAGAATAATCAATGTTATTAAATGTACATGTAGAAAGTTAGTGCATGTTGTACTGTAATTTTTTCAACAAAATAAAACTGTTGTAAGTTTTCTTTTTAAAAAAAGTTACTATAGTGTCACAGTGGTCAAAGTACTATGGTATTTGTACAATGAAACATACATAAATCAATGGAACCGAATTGAGAACCCAGAAGTAAATCCATCTCTGTACAGTCAACTGATCTTTGACAAAGAACCAAAATACATTAAATGGGGAAGAGATAATATCTTCAACAAATGGTGCTGGCAAAACTGGAAATTGATTTGCAAAAGAATGAAACAAGATCCATATCTCACACCATATGCAAAAACTAACTCAACATGGATTAAAGATCTAAATGTAAATTTCACAACTATAAAGATCATCCATGAAAAGATAGGAACAATATTAAGGGCTCCAATACATAGCATACATAGACTATAAACATGGCAAAAAACTAAGAAGAGAAAATAGGAACATACTAAAAGTTATAAATGTATTTGTAATAAAAGATTTCACCAAAAGAGTAATGAGGGTGCCCACAGACAGGGGAAATAGTTTTGGCAACAACATGTAAGACAAGACATTAATCTAGAATTTATAGGGAACAGCAACACAGCTACAAGAAAAAGGGAAAAAAGTCAATTTTAAAATGGGCACAGGATATGAAGGAAGTCATTCAGGCAACAAACAAACATGAATAAATATTCACGATCATTAGCTATTAAACATTAGAAAGATGCAAATCAAAACAACAGTGAGATATCATCTCACATAAGCAATAACACCACCACTTGTCTGTCAGTTTGTCTTACTGTGGTGGCTTGTGAGTCAATGTGATTCTGGAAGCTATGCCACAGGTATTTTTAATACCAGCAGGGTCACCCATGGTGGACAGGTTTCAGATGAGCTTCTAGACAAAGACAGACTAGGAAGAAGGAGTGACAAACTACTTCCGAATATTTAGTCACCAAGAACCTTATGAACAGCAGAGAAACGCTGTCAATTACAGTGCCGGAAAACGAACCCCTCAGGTTGGAAGGCACTCAAAATGCGACTGGGGAACAGCTGCCTCCTCAAAGTACAGTTGATTGTGATGATGCGAATGGAGTAAAGCCTGTGGGAGAAAAGCCCAGACCTTCATCGCTAATGGGGCACAACTCAAAATGAAGAGAAACACCTGTAAACATCCATTAAAAATCAGAAATGGAATGTAAGAAGTATGAATGTAGGAATATTAGAAATTGTCAAAATTAAATGGAACATATAAATATCAATATCTTAGGTATTAGTGAGCTGAAATAGACTGGTATTGGCCATTTTGAATCTGACAACCACATAGCTTACTATGACAGAAATGACAAATTGAAGAGGAATGGTGTTACATTCATTGTCAAAAAGAACATATCCAGATCAGTCATGAGGTACAAACACTGTCTGTGGTAGGATAATAGTCATACGCCTACAGGGAAGACCAGTTAATGCCACTATTATTCAAATGTACTCACCAACCACTAAAGCCAGTGAGGATGAAACAGAAGAACTCTACCAACTTCTTCTATCTGAAATTGATCAAACATGCAATCAGGATGTATTGATCATTAGTGGTGATTGCAATGAAAAAGTTGAGAGCAAAGAGGAAGGATCAGCAGTTGGAAAATATGGCCTTGGTGAAAGAAATGATGCTGGGGATCATATGATAGAATTCTGCAAAAACAATGATTTGTTCATTTCAAATAACTTCCTTATATAGCATAAGAGATGACTATACACATAAATATTACAATAAAATGTGCAAAGATCTGGAAACAGAAAACCAAAAAAGAAGAACAGACTCAGCATTTCTCAAGCTGGAGAAATTGAAGAAAAATTCAAGCCTCGACTTTCCTTATTGAAAGATTCTCTGGGAAAATTATTGAATGATGCAGAAAGCATCAAGAGAAGATGGAAATAGTACACAGAGTCACTGTACCAAAAGGAAATGGTTAACGTTCAACCATTTCAAGAGGTACTATATGATCAAGAGCCAACAATACTTAGGGAGGAAGTCCAAGGTGCATTGAAGGAATTGCCAAAGAACAAGGCACCAGGAATTGATGCAATAAAAATGGAAATCTTTTAAGAAAGTGAGGCTGCACAGAAGGCACTCACTCACTATGCCAAGAAATTTGGAAGACAACTATCTGGCCACCTGATTGGAAGAGAT
>NW_006408625.1:7355924-7357716 GCF_000296735.1 Chrysochloris asiatica
TGGCATCAGGATTGGAGGAAGACTCATTAACAACCTGCAAAATGCAGATGATACAACCTTGTTTGCTGAAAGTGAAGAGGACTTAAAACCTTTACTGATGAAGATCAAAGCGCACAGCCTTCGGTATGGATTACATCTCAATGTAAAGAAAACCAAAATCCTCACTACCAGACCAATAAAAAACATTCTTATCAACGGAGATAAGATTGAAGTTGTAAGGACTTCATTCTTATTGGATCAACTATCAACAGTCACGGAAGCAGCAGTCAAGAGATCAAATGACATATTGCATTAAGCAAAGCTGCTGCACAAGACCTTTTTGAAGTGTTGAAGAGCAAAGATGTTAGCTTGAGGACTAAGGTGTGCCTGACCCCAGCCATGGTGTTTTCAATAACCTCATATGCATGTGAAAGCTGAACAGTAATAGGGAAGACCGTAGAAGAATTGATACCTTTGAGTTACAGTGTTGGAGGAAAATATTGTAAGTGCCATGGGCTGCCAAAAGAACCAATAGATCTGTTTTGGAAGAAGTGCTGCCAGAGTGCTCCTTAGAGGCCAAGATGGCCAAACTTTGTATCTCATACTCCAGACATATTTTCAGGAGGGAGCAGTTGCTGGAGAAGGATATCATGTTTGGTAAGGTGGAGGGACAGAAAAAAGGAGGAAGACCCCCAATGAGATGGATTGGCCAAGTGGCAACATTGATGGACTCAAACGTGGCAACAATAATGAGGTTCGCCCAGGATTGGGCAGTGTTTCATTCTGTTGTTCACTGTGAGTTGTTACTGACTCTATGGCACCTACCAACAAGAACAACATACACATGTACCTTACCAAATGGAATCCACAGAAATCAAATTTACTAGATAATCAGGAAGAGATGATGGGAAAGCTCCATATCATCAGTCATAACAAGGCCAGGGACAGATTGTGGAACAATGCAAATTCAAACTGAAACTGAAGAAAATGAAAACAAGTCCACAAGAGCCAAAATAAGCCCTTGAATATATCCCACCTGAATTTAGAGATCATCATGACAATAGATCTGATATATTAAACACTAAAGACAGAAGACCATAAGAGTTCTGGAATGACATCAAGAACATTATACAGGAAAAAAGCAAAAAGTCATTAAGACAAGAAAGAAGGAAAAGATCAAAATGGATGTTGAAAGAGACACTGAAACTAGCTCTCTAGTGTAGAGATGCTAAAGCAAATGGAAGAAATGAGGAGCGACAAGAGCGGAACAGAAAATTTCAAAGAGCAGCTAGGGAAGCCAAAGAGAAATATCACAACAAAATGTGCAAAGATCTGGAGTCAGATCTCCAAAAAGGAAGAATATGCTCAGCATTTCTCAAGATGGGTGAACTAAAGAAAAAATTCAAGCCTTGACTTTTGTTATTGAAGGATTCTCTAGGCAAGTTATTGAATGATATAGAAAACATCAAAAGAAGATGGAAGGAATACACAGTGTCACTGTACCAAAAGGTTCAACTGTTTCAAAAGGTAGCATATGATCAAGAGCCAACGATACTGAAAGAGGAAGTCCAAGATGCATTGAAGGAATTGGCAAAGAACAAGGCACCAGGAAATGATGGAATAAAAATTGAAATTGAGGCAGCACTGTAAGCACTCACTCATCTCTGCCAAAAAATTTGGAAGACAATTATCTGGCCGACTGACTGGAAGAGATCCATATTTATACCCATTCCAAAGAAAGGTGACCCAATGGAATGTGGAAATCATGAGACAATAGCTTTGCTATCTCATGCAAGTAAAGTTTTACTAAAGG
>NW_006408625.1:7358416-7360411 GCF_000296735.1 Chrysochloris asiatica
CCGAGGGTGTAAATCCTTACGGGAGTAGAAAGCCTCATCTTTCTCCCGCGGAGCGGCTGGTAGTTTCGAACCGCTGACCCTAAGGTTCGCAGCCCGATTCATAGGAATATTTAAATCATTTGAAGGCTTATAGCTAGTGGAACTTGTAGCAAAAGTAAGAAATTGCGTACTTTTGAATCTGACAGCTTGCCAGCCCAGAGCCAACAACGTGGACGAGACCAAACAGCAAGACCAAGTGGGTATAATGCCACAGAATAATGCCACAGGAAGCTTGGAGCAAAGGTGGACAATACACTTTGTCAATTTTGCTTTGTTCTGATTTTCTTTTTATTTTTTTTGGTATCTGTTCATTGGTCCCCCCACTGTTTGTGCACCTCCATTCTGGTGACTAGAAGGGGTGCCTGAGTGAGTGGACACCCCTACCTGCACCATTGTTGGGTTCTCCTGCCACGCATGCACACAGATACTCTCAGCCCAAGAGCCGACACTTAACTGGTTCTTTTTTTAATATGAAAAAACTAGAACAAGTGGCGTGGAGAGGGAAAGATAGTTTAAAAACAAAAAAAGCCAAAAATTAAATTAATTTTTCCTGTTATCCTGTGGTACAGCATAACAAACAACACTGGCATCTTAAAATCTCTCAGGCAACCTTGAAGGCATGAAGCTGAAAGAGGACATTAAAGTCATACTCATATTAGGCTACAGATTTTTTTTTCTTCTCTGCTTCCTTTCCCTTTTCTGTGATTATAGACTATAGTACTCAGTCTACTTTTTTATTGTTGATGTTGATCTGTTTTTGGTGTTTTATTATTTTTCTTGTGTGTGTGTAGTTTTTTTTTTTTTTTTTTTTTTTGCTGTTGCTGTTTTGCTGTTTTATGCTCCCCCTTCTACCTTTGGAGGACGCTTTCTCTTCCTATATTATCCAAGAAGAGGCAGCAACTGCTGCCATATAGTCAAGCTACAACCACACTCTATAAAACACAAGAGCCAATACAAACTGCCAGTACACCACTAAGGAAGACAACACAGGTGAAAGTTACTCTGAGTTAAGCAACAACAAGAGTGAAAATGGAATCACACATCCTGATCACATCTACCTGGAGGCAATCCGAAAGCATAAAAAATACCAATACACACTCAATACAGTATTATGGCTGCAGATAAACACTAAACATGTCCAAGAAGCAAAGCAGACTGACCATATCAGCACATGTCCAGAAACAAGATAAAATGTCTGAGACAAATGACCTAGAGGCAAACCTGGACTTCATTCTGGAAGGAGGGCAGGCCTTGGAAATGCCTGAAAAGAAATTCAGAAAAATGATTATAAAATGTTTGAAACCATTTTACAATGGAGTTAAGAAAAAAATAAGGAATAAGTCAGGAAAGTTCTACAGGAACAATCAAATAAGATAGATACAGCATTAGAAACAATTCAAAACCTACAGAAAGAGGTCCAAATAAACAATAATAGAATATCAGAAATAGACATTACACTGAAAGGACAAATGTGTAGAATAGAAGAGATGGAAGGCAGAACCAGTGAGCAGGAAAACAAATCTCACAATACCGCTAAGATAGAAGAGCAAACAGAAAAAAGAATAAAAAATTTTTGAAGAAGGTCTAAGATTCACATGGGAGAACATGGAGAGGAATAACTTAAGAATTATTGGCATTCCAGAACAAGAAGAATCACACAAGGCCACAGAGGAAATAGTCGAAGAACTACTGGGATAAAATTTCTCTAACATCCTGAAAAGTGAAAAGGTAAATATTCAAGAAGCTCAACGAACCCCAAAAGAAAATCACCAAGACATGTCATAGTCAAACTCTCCAAAATCAAAGATAAGGAGACACTTCTGAAAGCAGCCAGGAAAAACAAAAGTGTCACATACAAAGGCAAGCAAGTCAGATTAAGCTCAGATCTCTCAGCAGAAACCATGCAAGCAAGAAGGCAATGGGGAAACATTTATAAAACCCTGAAAGACAAAAATT
>NW_006408625.1:7370954-7373185 GCF_000296735.1 Chrysochloris asiatica
GGGTGGAGGGGATTCTTTGTTGATTGTTGGGATGTTAGGGGTGGGTGACGGGAGGGAGGGGAAGGTGGAGCACAGGGCAGGGATTAGACACAGGATAGTTTGGGTGCTGGGGAGGGGGCAATATACAAGTAGGGGAATGGAAGTAGGGGAGCTCTGTGGACAGAGAACCAACAAGAACACACAACAGGTCCCTAAGACCATCAAGGGAGAAGAGCAGAGAGCTGGACCCTACCCAGAGAAGCAGTGATGCCTGAAATGGGGGCAGAGATGATGACGTGGAACGATGGAGCAGCTGTAGACTTTAGATCTAGAGAAGGAGAGTGACTGTGTGCTGAAGACCTGGTGGGTATGGGGTGAAGGATTGCAGGGTTTTCCCTTTGGTTGGTTGATTATGCATGGAGGGGATTGTAATCATAGCAATGATACAATATACGACAGAATGAATGTAAAATTAATGTTCTCCCATGTAAACTATCACATAATTCACAATAAAACATTTAAGAAAAAAAATTTCAGAGGGAATAGAAGCAAATACTGTTGAATAATGATGCACGGAGGAGATTGTAATCATTGCAATGAAACAGTGTAAAACTGAAAAAAAAAGTACTGGTAATGGCACAGCAAACAATGCATAGATAAATGGAACAAAACTGAGAACTCATATTAAATCCAGTCAACTGGTTTTTGTCAAAGTGCCAAAACACATTAAATAAGGAAGAGATATCTCTTCAACAAATGGTGCTAGTGAAACTGTAAGTTGATTTGCAGAAAAATTAATTAAGACCCATAACTCACACCATATAGAAAAACAAACTCAACATACATTGAAGACCTAAATGCAAAACTGGAGCTATTAATATTATCAACAAAAAACTAGGGATAGAAAAACTATGGGGAAAAATCAACAAGACAAGAAGCTGGTTGTATGAAAAGATTCAGAAAATTGACAAGCTATTGGCAAAACTAAGAAAAGAAAAGTTGGAGAAGGCACAAATAATATGCAAAAGAAACCACATGGGTGACATCACACAGAATCAATAGAAATAAAAATGATAATAAAAGAATACTATGAAGTGCTGTACCCCCGCAAAATTTAAAATCTAGAGAAAATGGATGCATTTTTAGAAAAACACAACCTACCTAAACTTACACAGAGTGAAGTAGAAAACTTAAATGGACTTATAACAAAAGACAAAATTGATCAGGTCATTAAAAAACTCCAAACTGAAAAAACTCCAGAATCAGATGACTTTACTGGTGATTTTCACCAAACATTCAGAGAAAAGCAGATAGCAATTCTACTCAAATTATTCCAGAATATAGAAAAGAAGGGAAAACTTTCTAATGCATTTTACAAAACAAGCCCAATCCTCATACCAAAAGCAGGGAAGGACATCACTAAAAAAAGAAAGTTATAGACCAATATCCCACATGAATGTTGACACAAAAATTCTCAACAAAATGCTAGCCTATAGAATTCAACACATATAAAATAATAATAATATATCATGATTAAGTGGGATTCACACAAGAGATGCAAGGATGGTTTAATATTAGAAAAACATTCAATGTAATCCATCATATAAATTTGTTAAAGGAGAAGAAACACGTGGTTATATCTGTTGGTGCAGAAAAGGCATGTGACAAAAGCCAACACCCATTCCTCATAAAACACTCAGAAAAGCAGGAATTGAAGGGAAATTTCTCAACATAATAAAGACCATTAATACAAAACAAAGAGTCAACATCACTCTTAATGGAGAGGAACTGAAAGCACTCCCTTTGCAAATAGGAATCAGACAAGGATGCTCTTTATTATCACTCCTATTCAATATTGTGTTGGAAGTCTTTTGTTGTTGTTGTTGTTGTTGTTGTTAGGTGCCATCGAGTTGGACCCTATGCACAACAGAACAAAACACTACCTGGGCCAACCTCACAATTGTTGCCATACTTGAGCCCATTGATGTTGCCACTTGGCCAATCTATCTCACTGGGGGTCTTCCTCTTTTTCTCTGACCACCCACCTTACCAAACATGATCTCCTTCTCCAGCAACTGATCCCTCCTGACAATATGCCCGAAGTATGAAAGATGAAGTTTGGCCATCCTGGCCTCCAAGAAGCATTCTGGCTACACCTTTTCCAACACAGATCTGTTGGTTCTTTTGGCAGCCCATGGCACTTTCAATATTCTCTTCTAACACCTTAACTCAAAAGCATCAATTCTTCTACG
>NW_006408625.1:7377424-7378528 GCF_000296735.1 Chrysochloris asiatica
TCATTGGAAGATTCAGCAAAGTGGCAGGATATAAAATCAACATTCAAAAATCAGATGGATTCCTCTATACCAAAAATGACAGCATTGAAAAGGACATTAGGAAAGCAATAACATTTATAATAGCCACTCAAAGAATAAAATATCTTGGAATAAATGTAACCAGAGAAACAAAGGACTTATACAAAGAAAACTACAAAACACTACTACAAGAAACCATAGACACAAAAATAGTAGAATGTTCCTGGATAGGAAGACAGAACATTGTGAAAATGTCAATACTGCCCAAAGCAATTTACATATATAATGCAAACCCAATCCAGATTCCAATGACATTCTTCAAAGACATGGGGAAAAAATTACAAACTTCATATGGAAAGGAAACAGACCCAGGATAAGCAAAGCACTGCTTAAGAAGAAGAATAAGGTTGGAGGCCTATCACTTCTGACTTCAAAATTTACTGTACGGCTATAGGGGTCAAAACAGTCTGGTTCTGGTACAATGAAAGATACATAGATCAGTGGAACAGAATCGAGAATCCAGAAATCAATGCATCTACATACAGCCAACTGATTTTTGACAAAACACCTAAATATACCGCATGGGGAGTGATAGTCTGTTCAACAGATGGTGCTGGAAGAACTGGAAAATGATATGCAAAAGATTGAAACAAGACCTTCACCTCACACCTTATAGAAAAACCAACTCAACATGGATTAAGGACCTAAATGTGAATCCCAGAATTATGTAGGCCATCAATGAAAAAATTAGGACAAATGTGAGGGCACTAATTCAGGGAATACACAGACCACAAAATATTTTGAAAACCACACAAAGAAAAGTAGACAAAATAGATGAGTGGGACATACTAAAAATTAAAAACTTATGTACAGGTACTTTTGGAAAAAGATGGTGGATCGGGTGGAAGTGTAGTGACAAGCTCTGCTGAGAACAACACAGAATACAGGAACAAGGAGGCTCAGGGAATGGTCCCAGTACTCTGAACCACATATAAAGGAATATTTAGAAGATTGGAAGACTTACAGCATGTTGGAAAGGGCTAAATGGGACACAGATAAAGGACAATATATGCACAGCCTTGGAAC
>NW_006408625.1:7379292-7379826 GCF_000296735.1 Chrysochloris asiatica
GAGACCTGGGGACTCTTGGGCCCAGAGTCAGTGGCGTGGCCATGGAGGTCTCAAGAGGAGAGTGGAGCTACAGGCTAATGGGAAGAGAAGGCATGTGCACAGGACCGCACACACTTGCAGATGATACCCACATGACCTGGACCAGATGATTGGATGATCAGAGCTCAACCAGGAGAAGAAAGAAGAGGGGAAAAAAAAGAGTGAGCTGATACAATCTGATGAACTTGACCTATACCTATGGAGGAGTAACTCAAAAGAAGGAACAAATACTTACAGAAACAAACATTCCCGCCCCCTCCACAGACAGAGTGGACGGAGATGGTCAACTTGGACATTGGCTACTCAAATGGGGAGAGGAGTACTACAAAGGCAAGAAGTGAATGGCTTACAAGCTTTCAAGAGGGAACCTAGTGCTAGGGGGTATGGAAGAAGGCAGAACCTCCAGTGGGTACTATTCAATCTGTCTGGGCAGAGCGGATGAAAGGAAATACAGATGGGTAACTCGTGAAACTGTAGTGAATAATGCTTATCAGG
>NW_006408625.1:7379926-7382914 GCF_000296735.1 Chrysochloris asiatica
AACACCTTAACTCAAAAGCATCAATTCTTCTACGGTCTTCCTTATTCACTGTCCAGGTTTCACATGCATATGAGGTTGTTGAAAACACCATGGCTTGGAAGTCTTAGATAAAGCTATAGGGCAACAAATGGAAATTAAAGGTATTCAAGTTGTCAAAGAAGTAAAACTCTATATTTGCAGATGATGTGATCCAAACATACAAAATCCCCAAGTCTCAGAAAAAAAAGAAAAAAAAAAAAAAAAACTACTGGAGCTCATTGGAATAAAAGTGGCAGGGTACAAGATCAATACACAAAAATCAGTTGGATTCTTTATACACATAAAGACAGTTCTAAAAAGGAATTGGGAAAATGATACCATTTATAATAGCCACCAGAAGGATGAAATATTTAGGAATAAATCCAACCAGAGAAACAAAAGACCTATACAAAGAAAACTATAAAACACTACTACAAGAAACCAAAAGAGACTTACCAAAATGGAAAAATATACTATGCTCATAGATGGGAAGACTTAACATTGTGAAAATGTCAATATTATGCAAGGCAATCTACAGATATAATGCAATCCCAATCTTGATTCCAACAACATTCTTTAAAGATATGGAAAAAAGGATCACAAAATTTATATGGAAAGGCAAGTGACCTTGGATAAGCAAAGCACTGCTTAAGAAGAAGGACAACTCACTCCCTGATTTCAAATTTTGCTACATTGCCACAGTGGTCAAACCAGTCTGGTATTGGGTACAATGAAAGAGACAAAGATTAATGGAAAAGAATTGAGAACCTAGAAATAAATCCATCCACACACAGTACATTGATCTTTGACAAAGGACCAAACAACATTAAATTGGAGAAGAGATAGTTCCTTCAATAAACGGTGCTGGCAAAACTGGAAATCGATTTGCAAAAGAATGAAACAAGGACCCGTATCTCACATAAATAAAAAACTAATTCAACATGGATAAAAGATCTAAATGCAAATCCCAGAATTACAAAGATCTTCCATAAAAAATAATAAAAAAAATAGGAACAAACTTAAGGGCTCTAATACATGGCATAGACAGATTATAAAATATGGGACAAAAAAAAATAGTAATAACATACAAAAAATAGTGGACAAAATAGATTACTGAGACATACTAAAAATTAGAAACTTATGTGCATGAAAAGATTTCACCAAAGAAGTAAAAAGGAAGCCCACAGAATAGGAAAACACTTTTTTGCAACAACATACCAGACAATGCACTAATGTTTAAAATTTATAGGAAACTACAACCCACTATTAGAAAAAGACAAATAACCCTTTTTTTTTTAATGTGTACCAGGAGACTTCCAGTTTTGGGGCAGAGGAAGTGAAAGGAATTTATAAAAGTCTCTTTGGAGGGAGCACAGAAAAGCCTGAAAAATGCTTTGCCGGGACAATCCTGGAGCTCTAAATTCAATATGAGGGGGGATGGTCTAGGGTGCTTGTCAGCAGAGAAATCTAACTGAGCAAGAAGGAACAAGGAGATTTCTAAAACAATCAGGACTCTGCTTCCAACCTACAATCTTGGTAGAAGTCAGAGGGTGGCACCACAGTCAGCAGCTAGGGATTGAAAATCACCCAGAGATTTATGGGAAAAGAGGTGTGTGTTTTTTTCTATTTTCTTCTTTCACTATTTTTCCATGAACTCCTGTGCCCTGCCCTGTCACACCTTCTCTTCCCAGCCTGGGTGTGTTCACTTGGATGGGAGCACACTCCCACGAGGGTATGGCAGGCAGGGCTTGATGGTGGCTAGGGTGGAGGTGCAGTGAAGTTCTCCATTATCAATACCACAGAATACCAGACAAAGCAGATCCAGGGCAGAGCTCCAAAACTCAGAACAACAGAGATAGGAATATTTTGAAGGTCTGAAGGCTTATAGATTGTGGAAAGTGAAGCTGAAGTAAAATATCATGTCTTTTTGAATCTGTAGGGCTGGGCTCAGAGACCCAGAGCCAACATCTTGCACGAGACCAAATGGCAAGCCCAAACAGTGGAGCAGAAACACAACGGAAAAACGCTGCAGGAACCTTGGAGCAAAGGTGAACAATGCACTTTGTCAGTTTTGCTTTGTTCTGATTTTCTTTTCTTTCCTTTTCTTTTCTTTTTGGTGCACCCACTGTTTGACCACCTCCATACTGACGACTAGAGGGGAAGCCTGAGTGAGTAGACACCCCCCACCTTCACCACTGGTGGGTTCTTCTGCCACACAAGCACACAGATACTCAGCCCAAGAGCAGGTCCTGAAGCTTTTCTATTTGATAGTCTTTTGTTCTGTTTTTTAAAATGGGAAAGGGCAGGACAGGGCTATAGAGAGGGAAAGAGAGTTTAAACACAAAACAGGCCAAACATTAAATTAAAGCTTGAGGTATAGCATAACAACCAACACTGACATCCTGAAATCACTCAGGCAGCTTTGAAAACAAGAAGCTGAAGAGAGAACATTGAAGTCATCCTCATATTAGGTTACAGTTTGTTTTTTTTTTCTCCTCTCCCTCCTCTCCTTTTTCTGTGATTATAGACTGCAGTATTCAGTCTAGCTTTTGCTTGTTTTGGTGTTTGTTTTTTCTCTTGTCTTTTTTAGCTGGTGCTGTTTTACTATTATATGCTCCCACTTTGACTTTTGGAGGACTCTTTCTCACCATATGCTACACAAGAAGAGTCAGCAACTTCTGCCATATTGACAAGCTACAATCACACTCCATAAAACACCAAAACCCAGGCAAGAACCAGTACCAACTGCCGTATACCAGGAAAACAGACAACACCTGTGAAAGTTACTCTGAGTTAAGAAATAAGAAGAGTGAAAAGGGAAGCCCACATCCTGATCACATCTCACTGGAAGCAATCAGAAAGCATAAAAAATACCAAAACACATACTCAATTAAGTATTAAGGCCACAGATAAACACTCACCATGTCCAAGAAGCAAGAGCAGGTGACCATATCAGCACATATCCAAAAA
>NW_006408625.1:7383244-7383799 GCF_000296735.1 Chrysochloris asiatica
TCAGAAATAGACAATACTCTGAAAGGGCAAAGGAGTAGAATAGACGAGATGGAAGGCAGAACCAGTGAGCTGGAAGACAAATCTCTCAATACTACTAAGATAAAAGAACAAACACAAAAAAAGGATTAAAAAATCTGGAGAAGGTCTGAGATTCATGTTGGACAACATGAAGAGGGATAATGTAAGAATTATTGGCATTCCAGAACAAGAAGAATATAACACAAATCCACAGAGGAAATAGTTGAAGAACTGATGGAAGAAAATTTCTCTAGCACCCTGAAAAGTTAAAAGATAAACGTTCAAGAAGCTCAATGAACTCCAGGAAGGATAGACCCCAAAGGATATCATGAAGACATATCATTGTCAAGCTCTCCAAAATTAAAGACAAGACACTTCTAAAGCAGCCAGGGAAAAGAGAAGTGTCACATACAAAGGCAAGCAAGTCAGATTAAGCTAAGATCTCTCAGCAGAAACCATGCAAGCAAGAAGGCAATGGGGCACGAGAAGATATATGCACACCAATGTTTATAGCAGCACTATTTACAATAGCAAAAA
>NW_006408625.1:7383899-7390569 GCF_000296735.1 Chrysochloris asiatica
AGGGGACTTGAACCATGGTAATTAAATGATATACGATGGAATGAATGTAAAACTAAACTTCTCTCATGTAAACAATCATATAATTCACAATAAAACATAAAAAAATGTTTTTTTGAAAACCACACTAACAAAAGTAGACAAAATAGATGAGTGGGACATACTAAAAATTAAAAACTTATGTGCATCAAAAGACTTCCCCAGAAGAGTAAAAAGGGAACCTACAGAATTGATGCCTTTGAGTTATGGTGTTGGAGGAGAATACTAAAAGTGCGATGGGCTGCCAAAAGAACCAATAGATCTGTTTTGGAAGAAGTGCAGCCAGAATGCTCCTCAGAGGCCAAGATGGCCAAACTTCAGCTCTCATACTTTGAACATATTGTTAGGAGGGAGCAGACGCTGGAGAAGGATATCATGTTTGGTAAGGTGGAGGGTCAGAGAAAAAGAGGAAGACCCCCACCGAGCTGGATTGGCTAAGTGGCAGCATCAATGGACTCAAGTGTGGCAACAATAAGTGAGGTTGGCCCAGGATCAGGCAGTGTTTTGCATAAGGTCACTATGAATCGGTTCCAACTCGATGGCACCTAACAACAACAACAATTGTAATCAAAATGAGCAGGACTAGCAATACCAATTTCTGATTTAAAAATAAACAAAAACTTTATGGCAAAAACCAGCGTAAGAGATAAAGAAGGACACTATCTCATTATTAAAGGACTAATCAAACAAGCTGACAGACCACACTAAATATCTATGCTCCCAATGAAAGAGCTCCAAGATATATAAAGCAAACCTTACTAGTATTGAAGAAAGAAATAGACAAATCTTCCATAATAGTGGGAGATTTTAATACACCATTTTCAAAAAAGGATAGAACAACCAGAAAGAAACTCGACAAAGATACAGAGGAACTAAACAGCACAATCAACCAACTTGAACTCATAGATGTGTACAGAGCATTCAATGCAACAACAGCAAAATACACATTCTTTGCAGCACATATGAAACATTCTCCAGAATAGACCATATGTTAGGCTGCAAAATAAACCTCCATAAATTTACAAACATCAAAATATTACAAAACGTATTTTTAGACCATAATGCTATAAAATTAGAAATCAACAATAAGAAGACCAAGGCAATAAAGTCAAAGACACAGAAACTGAACAACACTCTGCTGAAAAGCTACTGGTAATAGAAGAAATAAAACGTGAACAAAGTTCCTAAAAACAAATGAGAATAAAAAACAATATACCAAACTCTTTGGGACATAGCGAAAGCAGTGCTGAGAGGAAAATTTATTGCAATAAATACACACATCCAAAAAGAAGAAAGAACCCAAATGAACACATTAACATAGCATCTCCAACAGTTAGAAACAGGCCAACAAAGTGAGTCTATGGTCACCAGAAGAAAAGAAATAATAAAGATTAGAGCAGAAACAAATGAGATAGAAAACAGAAAAACTATAGAAAGAATCAACAGGACAAGAAGCTGGTTCTTCGAAAGGATTAATAAAATCGACAAATCATTGGCAAAATAACCAAAAAAAAGAGGGAGAAGATGCAAATAGTACACATAAAAATCCACATGGGTGATGTCACAATGGGACCAATGGAAATAAAAAGGATAATAACACAATAGTATGAAGAGTTGTACTCCAACAAATTTGAAAACTTAGAAAAATTGATATTTTTTTAGAAAAACTCTACCTACCTAAACTTACACAAAGTGAAGTAGAAAACTTGAACAGGCCCATAACAAAAGAAGAAATTGATCAAGTCATCAAAAAGCTCCCAACCAAAAGAAGTCCAGGTCCAGATGGCTTCTCTGGTGAGCTCTACCAAACATTTAGAGAAGAGCTGTCACCAATTCTACTCAGATTATTCCAGAATATAGAAGAGAAGAGAAAATTTCCTAATACATTCTATGAAGCAAGCATAATCCTCATACCAAAACCAGGGAAGGACATCATTGAGAAAGAAAATTATAGACCAATATCCCTCATGAACACAGATGCAAAAATTCTTAACAAAATCCTAGCCAACAAAATTCAACAATACATCAAAAAAATAACACATCATGACCAAGTAGGATTCATATCAGGGATGCAAGGGATGGTTCAACATTAGAAAAAAAGTCAATGTGTTCTGCCATATAAATAAAAAATTTTTAAAAGGAAAATAACCACATGATCACATCAGTTGATACAGAAAAAGCATTTGACAAAATGCAACATCCATTCCTGATAAAAAACACTCAACAATGTAGGAATTGAAGATAAATACCTCAGCATTATTAAGAGCGTACATACAAAACCAACAGCATTCATCACCCTCAATGGAGAGAAACTGAAAACCTTCCCTTGAACAGGAATCAGCCAAGGATGCCTTTTGTCACCACTCCCATTTAATATTGTGTTGGAAGTCATAGCCCAAGCTTTAAGGCAGGATAGGGAAATTAAAGGCATTCAAATTGGCAAAGAGGAAGTAAAATTCTATTTGAAGACGATATGATCATAACATAGAAAACCGCAAAAACTCAGCAAAAAACTACCGGACCTCATTGGAAGATTCAGCAAACTAGCAGGGTACAAGATCTACATACAAAAATCAGTTGGATTCCTCTATACTAATAATGACAATGCTGAAAAGGAAATCAGGAAAGCAATACCATTTACAATAGCCACCCAAAGGATGCAATATTTAGGAATAAATGTAACCAGAGAAACAAAGGACTTATGCAAAGAAAACTACAAAACACTATGACAAGAAACCAAAAAAGACCTACAAAAATGGAAGAATATATAATGGAAGACTTAATATTGTGAAAATGTCAATATTACCCACAGCAATTTACACATATCATGCAATCCCAGTCCAGATCCAACGACTTTCTTCAAAAAGATGGAAAAAACAATTATAAACCTTATATTGAAAAGAAAGAGACCCAGGAAGCATAAGGTTGGAAACCTCTCAATCCCTGATTTCAAAATTTACTACATGGCTACAGTGGTCAAAAGAGCTGGGTACTGGTAAGATATGCTAATCAATGTAAAAGAATAGAGAATCCAGAAATTAACCCATACACATACATCCAACTGACTTTCTACAAAGTGCCTAGATATATTGCATGGGGAGGAGACACTCTTCAACAGATAGTGCTGGCAGAACTGGAAATCGATATGCAAAAGACTGAAACCAGACCTTTACCTCACAACAAATACAAAAACCAACTCAGCATGGATTAAAGATTTAAATGTGAATCCCAGATTTATGAAAATCATCATAAAATGTAGGGACAAATTTAAGGGCTCTAAAACAGACCATCAATTGCTCACATGCAAATTCAAACTGAAGCTGAAGAAATGAAAACAAGTCCATGAGAACCAAAATATGACCTTGATTATATCTCCCCTGAATTTAGAGATCATCTGAAGAACAGATTTGATACATTAAACAATAAAGACTGAAGACTGGAAGAGTTCAGGGATGACATCAAGAACATCATACAGGAAGAAAGCAAAAAGTCTTAAAGAATACAAGAAAGAAAGAAAAGGTCAAAATGGATGTCAGAAGAGACACTGAAACTTGCTCTCCAGCATAGAGATGCTAAAGCAAATGGAAGAAATGAGGTACAAGAGCTGAATTGAAAATTTCAAAGGTCAGCTCAAGAAGACAAAGTCAAATATTATGATGAATTGTGCAAAGATCTGGAGTCAGAAAACCAAAATGGAAGAACATGCTCAGCATTTCTCAAGCTTGGTTAACTGAAGAAAAGATTCAAGCCTCGACTTTTGTTATTGAAGGACTCTCTGGGCAAATTATTGAATGATGCAGAAAGTATCAAAAGAAGATGGAAGGAATACACAGAGTCACTGTACCAAAAGGAAATGGTTGATTTTCAACCATTTCAAGAGGTTGCATATGATCAAGAGCCAATGATACCAAAGAAAGAAGTTCACGGTGCATTTAAGGAATTGGCAAAGAACAAGGTACCAGGAATTGATGGAATAAAAATTGAAATCTTTCAAGAAAGAGAGGCAACACTGGAGACACTCATTCATCTATGCCAAGAAATTTGGAAGGCAACTTTCTGGCCAACTGATAGGAAGAGATCCGTATTTGTGCCCATTCCAAAGAGAGGTGACAAAACGGAATGCAGAAATCATCGGACAATATCTTTGATATCCCATGAGAGTAAAGTTTTACTAAAGGTAATACAGAAAGAGCTACAAACATACATTGACATAGAACTTCCAGAGGTTCAAGATGGATTCAGAAGAAGATGTAGAACAAGGGATATCATTGCTAATATCCGATGGGTCTTGGCTGAAAGCAGAGAATATCAGAAAGATGCTTACCTGTGCTTTATGGACTGCGCAAAGGCTTTCTATTGTGTGGATCATGAAAAGCTATGGAAAACATTGCAAAGTATAAATATTCCTGAACACTTAATTGTGTTCATGAGGAATCTGGACATGGACCAAGACATAGTTATTCGAACAAAACATGGCAACACTGAATGGTTTAAAATTAAGAAAGGTGTGCAACAAGGTTGTATTCTTTAACCATACTTGTTCAAACTGTATGCTGAGCAAATAATCTGAGAAACTGGGTTATATGAAGAAAAATATGGCATCAGGATTGGAGAAAGACTCATTAACAACCTGCGATATGCATATGATACAAATTTGCTTGCTGAAAGGGCAGAGGTCTTAAAATATTAACTGATGAAAATCAAAGAGCACAGCCTTCAGCATAGATTGAATCTCAATGTAAAGAAAACAAAAATCCTCACCACTGGACCAATAAACAACATTCTTATCAATGGAGAAAATATTGAAGTTGTCAAGGATTTCATTCTTCTTGAATCAACTATCAACACCAATAGTAACAGCAATTTTTTTAAAAAGCAGAGGACAAGAAATGCTGGCAAGGGTGGAGAGACTGGGACCCTCCTCCCTGGTGGGACTGTAAAATCGTTCAACCACTCTGAAATGTTGGAAATAGAAATACCTTATGATCCAGCAATTCCTCTACTTCGTAAATATCCACAAAAAATATGAGCCAGAACACAAGTAGATATATGCACACCTATGTTCATCACAGTACTATTCACAACAGCAAAAATATGGAAATAGTTTAAGTTCTCATAAATGGAAGAATGGATAAACAAACGTTGGTACATACACACAACAGAATACTATGCTCCCTTGAAGAATAACCATGACAGCAAGACACCTCATAACATGGATGAACCTTGAGGAGATAATGCTGAGAGAAATTCACAGGCTCAAAAGGACAAATATTGCATAAGACCATTACTGTAAAAGCTTAAGAAAAGATTTCCATACTGAAAGAATAATTATTTGGTGGGTGGGAGGGAGGGGACAGTAACTCACAGGTTAGAGATAGACACATGACAGGGACATGTAACAGGGACAGCAATGAAAAGGAAAGTGGTGGGGGGCAATGCACAAGAAGTGGGAGGTGAGTAAACGAATGGGGATGATAGGGGAAGGCTTAAGGAGGTATGCATGGGCTAAATGGGATGGGGTAGATTGTTATATGTGCACAGCCTTGGAACAACAGGGCTCTGTGATATAGGGATTGAAACATAGTCTGAATAAGTAAAGGAGGGGAAATAATGTTAATGTGTTTGACTGTTTTATGTATACTAGTTTCCCCTGCCTACTAATGTAATGTAGACATTTAAGTGGGATAGACAGGAATGTTGAGAAATACAATCACAGAAAGCTTATAAGTTTGTCTTCAGCATATAATGGATTGGATTATCTAAAAGGGTGCCTAGGGAAATAGGCTTCTTGTTATGACTTTGTATAGAATGAGCCTTAGGTGGAATCCTGAGCCCTACCCAGAACCTTCAGAGGTTGGACATCCCCAGATGAAAAGACATGCTGACCAACAAGAGTGGCTAGTGGAAAGAAAAACCAGTATGGCTGGGGGGGTAAGCAGACTGCTCAGCTGTGACAATGTCAAGCAAGCTGTTTTGGGGGCAGCCGTCAAGGCAAGAAAAATCAGTCCATCAGGGTAAAACCCTTTCTAAGACTGAAAGTCAAAAAGAACACACTACCAGTCTTGTATGCTCGCTGGTGATCACCCTGGTCATTTTGTGAGTGGAAATGGGGGGAAATGCAGCAATGAAGACATGGGCTGAGTTTGGACATGTTCCATCGGCACCCAATAACCTTGAGATGAAAGAGAGAAGAGGAAGGGCTGGATGGTTTGAATTTCAGGGAAGCGTGTGAACTCCTGATCCCATAGACACTGACCTAGCCACTGGGGGCTAGAGTTAAGAGTGAAGCGGTGGGTACTTCCCTGACCGGGTAGGACAGGTATGCGGGCTCGGGAAAAAGTAGGGGGCGGTATCACAAATTGGGGCCCCCGCCTGATAGACAGACAGCTTTTGGGCAAACATAAAACATTAGGCTTCAACTTTTAAACTTGTTTTTTTTTTGAAGGATCAAACTATTGAGGAGTTATGAGCATTTTTAACTTCCACCCACCTGCTCCGGGCTCCTACCCGGGGACGGCCCCGCCCACTGCAGAACTTAACAGGGCCTGAGCAGACCCATTCAAAGGGCTGACACTCTCAGAGAACTAGTGGGGCCACAGGAACCAACATAGTCCATCCCAGGGGGATCCTCATT
>NW_006408625.1:7401189-7420983 GCF_000296735.1 Chrysochloris asiatica
CTGATGATGTGCCCTGTAATCTTTCATGCAATCCAAAATAAAAACATTTAATAAAAAAAAAAATCCAACATCAATTCCTAATTAAAAAAACACTCAACGAAGTAGGAAGTGGAGGAAAATTCCTCAGCATAATCAAGAGCATATATACAAAACCAACAGCCTACATCACTCTCAATGGAGAGAAACTGAAAGCATTCCCTCTGTGAACAAAAACCGGACAAGAATGCCCTTTGTCACCATTCCTATTCAATATTGTTTTGGAAGTCATATTCAAAGCTATACAGCAGGATAGGGAAATTAAAAGCACCCAAATTGGCAAAGAGGAAATAAAACTCTCTCTATTTGCAGACAATATGATCCTATACATAGAAAAGCCTAAAGAGTCAGTAAAAAGAATTTACTAGACCTTACTGGAAGATTCAGCAAAGTGACAGAGTATAAGATCAACATACAAAAATCATTTGGATTCCTCTAGAGTAACAACGACAGCACTGAAAATTGCATTAGGAAAGCAATACCATTTACAATAGCTGCACAAAGGATGAAATGTTTAGGAATAAATGTAACCAGAGGGAAAAAAAAGGACCTATACAAATAAAATTACAAAACACTACTACAAGAAACCAGAAGAGACCGACAGAAGTGGAAGAACATACCATGTTCCTGGATAGGAAGACTCAACATAGTGAAAATGTCAATACTGCCCAAAACAATTTACACATATAATGCAATCCCAAGCCAGATTCCAACTACATTCCTCAAAGACATTGAAAAGACAGTTACAAACTTTGCATGGAAAGGAAAGAGACCTGGGATAAGCAAAGCACTGCTGAACAAGAAGAACAAGGTTGGAAGCCTCTTAGTACCTGATTTCAAATTTTACTTCATGGCTACATGAAGCCATGTCTGGTCGTCAAAACAGCCTGGTACTGGTACAATGAAAGATACATTGATCAATGGAACTGAATTGATAATCTATAAATTAACCCAGCCACATACAGCCAACTGATTTTCTTAAATGTGACTAGGTATATTTCATGGGAAGGAGATATGTCTTTAACAGATGGTGCTGGCAGAACTGGAAAGCAATATGCAAAAGATTGAAACAAGACCTTTGCCTCATGCCCTATACAAAAACGAACTCAACATGGATTAAAGACCTAAATGTGAATTCCAAAATTATGAAGATCCTCAATGAAAAAAATAGGGATACATGTAAGGGCTCTAATTCAGGGAATAAACATTTTGAAAAGCACACAAACAAAAGAAGACAAAATAGATGATTGGAACATACTAAAAATTAAAAACTTTTGTGAATCAAAAGACTTCACCAAAAAAGTAAAAAGAGAACCCACAGAATGGTAAAAAAAATCTTTTACAACGACACATCAGATAAGGGACTCATTTCTAAAATATATAGGAAACTGCAACATCTCTACAAGAAAAAAGACAAATAACCCAATTTAAAAATGGCCACAGAACATGAACAGACACTTCACCAAGGAGGAGATCTGGGCAGATCACTAGCCATTAGAGAGATGCAAATCAAAGCAATGAGATATCATCTCACAACAGCAATAACAACAGACATAAAAAAAAAAAAAAAAAAAAGTAGAGGACAATAAATGCTGGCGAGGATGTGGAGAAACTGGGCCCTCCTACATTGTTGGTAGGAATGCAAAATGGTCCAACCACTCTGGAAAGCAATATGACGCTTCCTCAGAAGGTTGGAAATAGAAATACCTTATGATCCAGCAATCCCTCTTCTTGGTATTTACCCACAAAAAATACGAGCCATAACATGAGTAGATATATGCACACCAATGTTTATAACAGCACTATTTACAATAGCACAGATTGAGACAGTCCAAGTGCCCATCATTTGAAGAATGGATAAACAAACTCTGGTACATACACGCAATGGAGTATTATGCTATCTTGAAGAACAACAAGGAAGCTGCAAGCCACCACATAACATGGATGAACCTTGAGGACATTATGCTGAATGAAATTAGTCAGTCACAAAAGAAGGAATACTGCATAGGACCATTATTGTAAAAGACTAAGAAAAAGAACCCACCCTAAAAGTGGGGAAAAAATTTATATATATATTTGCTGATCACCGGGATGTATGGGATGAGTGGAGGGGAGGGAGAGAGGGGAAGATAGGGCACAGGATAGGGAATAGATATAGGACAGCTTAGGTGCTGGGGGGGGGAAGTAATACACAAGAAGGGGGAGGGATATGGGATAACAGTTAGGTAGATTATCATGGGCTAAGTGGGACAGAGGTAAATGATGATGTATGCACAACTTTGGAACAACAGGGCTCCAGGATACAGGGATTGAGGCGTGGTTTGAATGGATAAAAGAGGGGAATAATGTTAAGATGCTTGGCTGTCTTTTAAATCTTGGTTTCCCTTGCCTTCCATTATAAAATAGACACTTGAGTGGGGGAGAAAGGAATAGCCAGAAACATCACAATAAAAAGCTTGTAAGTCCATCTTCAGCCTATAACTGATTGTAATACCTTAAAGGGGGCTAGAAGTTGCCCAGTGAAGAAGGCTACCTGTGGAGCCTTTCCACTGTGTAAGACCATCATGGTATCCATAATCCCATCCAGAATCATTTGAGGTGGGAAATTTCCACTGAAAAGGATGAGTGGACCAGCCTGGAGTAGTTAGAAGAACAGAAGATACCTTGTGAAAGAAGAAAAAATCAGAAACAATAACAGCAGTGATTGATTACTACAAGAAAAAGTAAGCTGTTGGCCCGGGAGCCATCAAGGAAAGTGGTTGGGTACCCTCAGAGCAAATCCCTTCCAAGACTAAGACAAGGGAAATACATGAGCAGGCATTTGGTCTGGCTGGTAACCAGGGGAAGAAAGGGAAAAAATAGCAATGAAGTTATAAGCTAAGTCCAACCACATTCAGTAGACCCCTGTGAACCCAGGTGGAGACCTGGATGGCCAGCAGTATGGCAAAACCCGGGCACTCTTGGGCCCAGAGGCAGTGACATGGCCACAGAGGACTAGAGCGGAGAGTGAAGTATCCAGCTAATATAAAGTGAGGGTAGATGCACAAGGACACCCATACTTGTAGATAGTACCCAGTTGACCTGGCGTCAATGGCTGGATGATCAGAACTCGACTAGAAGAAGAAAGGGGCGGGGGGAAGAGTAACCCACTACAATTTGATGAACTTTACCTATACTTATGGATGTAGTTGCTCAAAATAGGGAACAAATCTTTACAGAGAGGATCACTCCCACCCTCTCGGTACACATGGTTGACAGGGATGGGCAAATTAGATATTGGCTACCCAAAATGGGAGGGGCTATAAAGGCAAGAAGTGACTGGCTTACAAGCTTGCAAGAGGGAGCCTAGTTCCCAATGGGGTGGTGGAAGGTAGAAAATCTCCACTGAATTGTTTCCAATCTGTTGGGATGGGGTTAATGAAAGAAGATGGGGATAGCACTCATGTGGCACAATAGTGAATAATTGCTATCAAGACTGGTTCTGAGGGTTGGAAATGTAAAGGTAGATGTTTTTTGACAAATGGAGGGGAGTGATTGATTTTGCAGCCCAGGAGCAGAGGTCCCTGGGACTGTCAAGTGAGAAGAATAGAGAGCATGGCCATACTCAGAGAGGCAGTCATGCCAGAGATGGAGACAGAGATGATGACATGGACAGATGGTGTGGCTGGGGACACTGGATTCAGGGAGGGAGAGGGGCTATGTGCTGATAGCCAGGGGGCAGACCTGTGGGGTGTACTCTTTTGTTGTTTGTTGATGCATGGAGAGGATTGCAATCATTGCAACGAAATGAAATGTGATAGGATGAATGTAAAACTGATGCTCTCCCATGTAAACCCACATAATTCACAACAAAAACTTAAAAGAAGAAAAAATAAGCTCATGAGCAGCCATCTAAGGCAAAGCTGTTGGTCTCTTCATGTGCAGAAGGAAAAAGAGTGATGCGATCTGAAAATGCTTGGGATCAATTAGTCCAACTAATTAACAAAACCTGTGAACATCAGTCTCCATGACTCTGAAACCAGAAGAACTAGCCCAGCTATCACTACCAACTTCTCTGAAAAGGATCACATTAGAAGGTCTTGGATAGAGTAACAGAATATGTGGAACAAAACTCAAAATTATTTTTTAAAAAAAGACCAGGCTTACTGGTCAGAAAGAGACTGGAGGAACCTCAGCCACCTTTGAGGTCTAGCAAGGAACTCACCCTCATGGTCCAACTCTCAGCCAAGCATTAAATATATATACAGAGGGAACAACAAGAGTAGTAAGATAGGCTCACTAGGAATTATGGAATTGTCAATCACTCAAAAATCAAAGGACAACATATACTTATGGGTAAACATGAGAAGAATTGGTAAAGTGAGTGGAATGGATATAGGAAAACAGGAAGGAAGCAGGATAACTGCTGTTACATAGAAGGAATTGCAATCATTGAGATGAATCAAAGTATGCTATTTGTTGAATGTAAAACTGATGATCTTTTCTGTAAACCTTCACTCCATTCACAATAAAAACTTAAAAAAAAACTATCAAAGGAAAAAAAAATTAAAAACCAAGAATAATATACCCAGTACAGCTATCCCTCAAATAAGACAGCAAAATTAGGATATTTCCAGATAAGAAGGAATAAAGGAATCTATAATAATTAAGCTAATTTGTAATAACTAGACAGAGAACTTCCAGAAGTTCAAGCCAGATTCAGAAGAGGACAAGGAATGAGGGATATCAGTGCTGACATCAGATGGATCTTGGCTGAGAGCAGAGAATACCAGCAAGATGTTTACCTGTGTTTTGTTGATTATGCAAATCTTTCGATTGTGTGGATTAAGACAAGCTATATACAACATTGTGAAGAGTGAGTATTCCAGAACACTTAATTGTGCTCATGAGGAACATCACAACAGAACCAATGGAAATAAAAAAGATAATAACAGATTACTATGAAGACTTTTACTCCAACAAATTTGAACATCTAGAATAAATGGACACATTTTTGGAAAAACATGACGTACTTACTAACACAGACTGAAGTAGAAAATTTGAACAAGAGTAGTAGTTAGCATAGTGGTTACGAATTGGGCTGCTAACCTCGAGGTCAGTAGTTCGAAACTACCAGCTGTTCCGCAGGAGAAAGATGAGGCTTTCTGCTCCCGTAAAGATTTGCAGCCTCGGAAACCCTGCTCAGGGTCACTATGAGTCGAACTGACTCCACGGTACTTAACAACAACAACAATAAAAAGAGAAGAAATTCATCAAGTCATTTAAAAACTCCCAACTAAAAAATTCCCAACGAAAAAATACTGGTGAATTCTACCAAACATTCAGAGAAGAGCTGACACCAATATTACTCAAACTATTCCAGAATATAGAAAAGGTTGGAAAACTTCCTAATACATTTCATAAAGCGAGCATATCCTTTACACCAAAACCAGGTAAGGACATCAATAAAAAAGAAAATTATAGACCTATGAAGCTAATAGCTGCCTGTCTTTTGGTGGCACAACAAGAAATAAACACAAATAGCATGCATAAGAAACCACATGAGAGACATTACAACAGAACCAATGGAAATAAAAAAGATAACGACAGAGTATTATGAAGAGTTGTACTCCAAAAAATTTGAAAACCTAGAGGAAATAGATGCAGTTTAGAAAAACAAGACCTACCTAAATTTACACAGAGTGAAGTAGAAAACTTGAATAGACCTATAATGAAGGAAGAAATAAATCAGGTCATCAAAAAAGTCCCAGCTAAAATAAGTCCAGGCCCAGATAGTTTTACTGGTGAATATGAAACATTGAGAGGAGCTGTCACCAATTCCACTCAACCTATTCCAGAATATAGAAAAGAATGGAAAACTTCCTAATGCATTTTAAAAAACAAGTATAATCCTCATACCAAAACTAGGGAATGACATCACAAAAAAAGAAAATTATAGACCAATATTCCTCATGAACATAGATGCAAAAACTCTCAACAAAATCCTAGTCAATAGAATTCAGCAACATATCATGACCAAGTGGGATTCATACCAGTGATGCAAGGATGGTTCAATATTAAAAACCAATTAATGTAATTCACCACAGAAATATTTTTTAAAGGAGAAAAACCATATAATTATATCAATTGACACAGAAAGACATTTGACAAAATCCAACAACAATTCCTGATAAAATCACTCAACAAAGCAGGAATTGAAGGGAAATTCCTCAACATAATTAAGAGCATATACCAACAGCTAACATGACTCTCAACAAAGAAAAACTGAAAGCATTCCCTTTTTGAAAAGGAACCAAACAAAGATGCCCTTTATCACCACTCCTAGAAGTCTTAGCTAGAGCTATAAAGCAAGAAAGGGAGATTATAGGTATCCAAATTGGCAGAAAAGTCAAACTCCCTCTATTTGCAGATGATGTGCTCCTATACATCGAAAATTCCAAAGACTTAGCAAAAAAAAAAAAAAAAAAAAAAAAAAAAAAAAAAAACTACTGGAACTCATTGGACGATTCATCAAAATGGCATGGTACATGATCAACATACAAAAATCACTTGGAGTCCTATATACTAATAAAGACAGCTCTGAAGAGGAAATAAGGAAAACAATGACATTTACAATAGCCATCTAAAGGATGAAATATTTAGGAATAAATCTAACCAGAGAAACAAAAGACCTATATAGAGAAAACTATAAAACACTATTACAAGAAACCAAAAGAGATATTTTTTTAATGGAAAAATATACCACGCTCATGGATAGAAAGACTTAACATTGTGAAAATGTCAATACTACCCAAAACAATCTACAGATATAACACAATCCCAATCCAGATTCCAAAACATTCTTTGAAGAGATGGAAAAAACAATCACGAACTTTATTTGGAAGGGAAAGAGACCTCAGATAAGCAAAGTGCTGCTTAAGAAAAAGAACAAATTGGGAGGCATCTCACTTCCTGGCTTCAAAACTTACCACAGGGTCACAGTGGTCAAAACAGCCTGGTACTGGTACAATGAAAGATACATAGATCTATGTAACAGAACTGAGAACCCAGAAATAAATCCACCCACATACTGATCTTTGACAAAGAGCCAAAATATATTAAATGGGGAAGAGACAGTGTCTTCAACAAATGGTGCTGGCAAAACTGAAAATTGATTTGCAAAGAATGAAACAAGACCCATTTCTCACAGTATATACAAAAATTAGCTCAATATAGATTAAAGATTAAAGATCATCAGTGAAAAATAGGGACAAACAAACATAAGGGCTCTAATATATGGCAAACATAGACTATCAAACATGGAAAAACCCACACAAATGTCAGAGAACAAAATAGATGACTGGGTCATACTAAATATTAGAAATTTATGTACATCAAAAGATTTCACCAAAAGAATGAAAAGGGAGCCCACAAAATGGGAAAAAAAATTTTGCAATGACATAGCAGATATAATGGATTAATTTCTAAAATTTATGGGAAACTATAAAACTTCTACAAGAAAAAGACAAATAACCTAATTGGAAAATCAACCCAGGACATGAACAGACTTTTCACCAAGGAAGACATTCAGGCAGCCAACAAACATCCGAAGAAATGCTCACTATCATGAGCCTTAAGAGACATGCAAATCAAAACAACAATGAGATATCATCTGAGTGAAGTAACAGAGAAGTTCAAAAAAGCAGTGGACAACAAATGCTGGTGAGGGTGTGGAGATACTGGAACCCTCATACATTGCTGATGGGACTGCTGACTAGTTCAACCACTCTGTAAAATGGCATGGTGCTTCCTCAGAAAGATGGAAATAGAAATACCTCTACTTGATATACATCCACAAGAAATACGAGTCAGAGCGTGAGTAGATATATGCACACCAATGTTCTTCACAGCACTATTCACAATAGCAAAAATTTAGAGACAACCTAAGTGTCCATCGGCAGAAGAATGGATAAGCAAACTCTGGTACATGCACACAATGGAATACTATGCTACCTTGAAGAATAGCCATGAAGCTGCAAAACACCTTATAAGATGGATGAACCTTGAGGACATAATGCTGAGTAAAATTGTTGTGTTGTTGTTAAGTGTCATCCAGTTGGCTCTGACACATAGTGACCCTGTATAGGATTTCTTATGAGCAGCTGCTGAGCTTGAACCGCTGACCTTGTGGTTCAAACAGTCTAGCACATTAACCTAGATATTGTATAATACCATTATTGTAAAAACTTAAGAAAAGATTTCCATACTAAAAGACTTGTTTTAAAGTTACCAGGGGTGGGAAGAGGGGACCGTAACTCACAGGTTAAGGGATAGATGTATGATAACTCAAGGGAAAGGAAGGGCAATAAATAAGAGGGGGAGGACAATGCATAAGAAGGGGGAGGAGGATAGAGTAATGGGGATGATAGAGGAAAACTTTGGGAGGTATACATGGGCTAAATGGGATAGAGGTATATTGTGATGTATGTACAGCCTTAGAATAACAAGCTTCTATGCGCTGGATTGCAAAGTTGGTTTGAACTGCAAGGTTGGTGGTTCAAGCTCATCCGTTGCTCCTTGGAAACCCTATACAGGGTTGCTATAGGTCGGAACCAACTCAACAGCACTTAACAACAATGATATAGTGATCGAAACATAGGCTGACAGGGGTAAAGGAAAGGATATAATGTTAAGGTGCTTGACAGTTTTGTGGATATTGGGTTCCCCTGCCTACTAGTATAATATAGACATTTAAGTGGCATAGGAAGGATAACTGGAGAAGATGATTACAGAAAGTGTGCAAGCCTGTCTTCAGCCTATTATGGATTGCATTATCTAAAAGGGGCCTAGAATATACTCAGGAAGACAGGCTTCTTGTTAAGCCTGGGTGGAATATGGGATCTTCAGTGAAATTCTAAGCACCACCCAGAACCTTCAGGAATGAGACATTCCCAATTGAAAAGACATGCAGACCAACACAGAACAGCTAGAGGAACAGGAGCTACTTCTTGAAAGAAAGACCAACAAGGGGAGGGGAAGAAAAAAAAAAAAAGCAGACTGTTTGGCTATGACAATATCAAGTAAGCTGTTTGCCCTGGAGCCATCAAGGCAAGAAAAGTCAGCCCATCATGGTAAACCCCTTTCTAAGACTAAAACTCAAAAGGAAAACATGAACAGTCTTGTATGCTCACAGGCGACCGTCCTGGTCAACTTGTAAGTGGAAGTGGAGGAAATGCAGTAAAGAAAACATTGGTTGAATTGGCCATACTCCATAGATGCCCGATGACCTTGAGATGCAAGAGAGAAGAGGATGGGCTAGCTAGTTTGAAGTTCAGGGAGATATGTGAACGCCTAAGTCCAACAACATTGACCTAGCCATTGGAGGCTAGAGTTAAGAATGAAGCAGACAGCTGATCTGAGGAGGGGGAAGGTGTGCGAGAAATCCCAGACTTGCAGACAGTACCCATTTAACCTAGCTTGCTGACCAGAATTTGACCAGATAAAAATTAAGAAATGTGATACCAGGAGCAAGCATAAATTGCTAAAGCCTGATCAACTGGACCTTTGCTTATGGATGAAGTTGCCCAAAATTCCAACCAAATAAAGAAAGGTTCTTCATGTCAAGGATCAAGCATATCTCTTCAGGACACTCATTTGATAGGGACAGGCACCTTAGACTTCAATTATCAAAATGAGGGGCTTATAAAGACATGAAGTGGTGGGTTTACAAGCTTTCCTGAGGGTGTTAGTGTCAGAATGAGGGGGTGAGAAACCCTACTGACTAGTTTTCCTCTTATCCAGATGGGTCTGGTGAAGAAGGGGATAGGATTTTACAATTCAATTGTGAGTAATTGCTTTCAGGTTTAATGGTGATTGTCACAAGTGTAAATATAAAAGAGGTACAACCAAAAGGGTGAGCAGTTAATCGGTAATTTCCAGAACAGAGAACGCTAGGACTATCAAGAAGGCAGATCATGAGAGGAGTGAGGGATCCTAACCAGAAAAGCAGCAACAACAGAGAATGTGGCAAAGGTGACGACATAGAGAAATAGAGCAGCAGAGGACCCATGAACTGAGAAAAGCAGTGTGCCTGTGGGCAGGAGGCTGGCTTGCAAAATGTGCCTTTTGAACATTTAAACAAATATGTGTTTACAGCATGGCATATGTGTACATTAAAAAAAAAAAAAAGGTAATAGAGGTAAATACTGATGGCTAAGGGAGCATGGAGCAGATTGTAATCATTACAAGGATTTGCTGAATGTAAAACTGGTGATCTGTCTTCACTCACTCAATACACAATAAAAGCTTAAAATAAATAAAAGACTTGACATGAATCTAGAATCCATGTTGAATTTTAAAAGCTACTGTTAGTAACAGCAGTTCCTCTGAACTTAATGGTAACAGAGATATTCTTTTTCTATGAGGTCTGGTCAGAGCTGGATATCACAACTTATTTTCAGAGTATCTTTTCTCTATGATCAAGCATATACAAACATGAGAGTTTATACCCAAAGGGTCTTGATATGCAGCATTGTCAGTAAATCTTTACAATGTTGTTGTAAGTACTGTTGAGTCAGCTCCAACTCATAGCAACCCTGTATAGGGTTTCCAAGGAATGACTGGTGGGTTTGAACTGCTTTCCTTGAAGTTAGCAGTTGAGTCTTTATCCTACAGCACCACACTAGGACTCCTTTTACAATCTTTACAATAGATCCCCCAAAATAGACATGATTGAGAAAGCAATTTTTATAGTTGTTATTGTTGTTAAGTGCCACCAAGTCGGTTCCAATTCATAGCGACCCTGTAGACAGTTTCTGGGGAGCAGTTGGTTGGTTTGCACTGTTGACCTAGTGGTATGCAGTCCAATGCTGATCCTATAGTGCAACTCCAGGAAAGCCATAAAAACCTGTCCTGTCATTATAGGGTGACCATCCTGTAACAAACTAAAGGGCACATACATTTAACAGATCATGTAATAAATGTGTTATCACCTACCTTTGCCTAATGCCCATTTCTAGATCTCCTATCTTTGACTACCCTGATTGTCTTTTGGACAATTATGAATTTGTAACTTTTAGTTCTTGCTCTAACTATTCAAAAATGTACTTCTTTACATAGTCTGGCAGAGTGGCCATTTCATTATATCATTGTGAATTTAGACATCTTCCAGCTTCAGATCATGTCAGTAAAACTCTGATGCTTTTACTTTAAGCAGATTCCAGGATGTTACTCTATGACATAGTCACAATGACATCAACACAATCCCCTGAAGGACAAACTTCTTCCTAGAAGTAGCTCATAGCTAACCAAAAGTGGTTCCTTTATGGGACTTCTCCCTAATAGTCCCCAAATTGGCACTTGCGGGACAGAGTAAGGAGAGGAGTAGTAAAGGATTTCCTGTCAGTTTTACCTCCAACTTTGTCAAGATTGAAAATGAATGCCATGAACCATCTCTGTGATCTCTGAGAAGCCAAGAGTAAAGGTGAACAATCAGTGAACCATCAGTGAATCATGGGTCTCATTTGTAGACCATCAGAAAAGAATCTTGAGACCCATGCTGAAATCCATCCACCAAACCTCCCAGTGTCATTGCTTCTATCTCTCAAGGAGACAAATTGTTTTTGGAAATAAGTATCTGTCGGTCAGAGACCTGTGATGGCTGAGAAAGCTGGATGAAGAGCATACTAAATATTTGGCACAGTGTGTTGCCAGGAATGGAAGTGGAGAAGTGAATGATTCAGAAAGAAACATGGAGGCTCAGACAGTCAGAGTACTATTTTTCTCTTTTTCCTGTGTAAAAGGGAACAGACGTTTAAAGGCCTGCCTAGTGAAAGTGCTGCTATCTTCTTCCCAGGTGAAGCTTCCAGCTCCTCCTAGAGGATCCAGCACACTTGGGGAGGTAGGAGCAAGGCGTGAGGGCAGTTTGGGAGTGAGAGTGGCTGTGGGATGTCAGCAATCAAGGAAAGGAAAGGTGGCAGTGCCTCCCACACTTGTGATGGTGCCCTTTGTGTGGGGAGCTGTTCTGGGAGGAGATGTGGCAGGGGGTAGTTAGAGGCAGCATAATGATTTGTTTCTCCTTAGTTGCACAGTTGTTAGTGTTGTTGTTTTTATTGTTGTGACTTAGAACTTGGCAGCACTTGTCTCCCTCTGCTGAGCTCACTGCCTGCTGGTTCCAGAACAAATCTACTGTCAACCACTCCCCCACAATCTCCCCCAGGACCAAGGCCCCCAGGCAGGCCTCCTTCCCTGTCTTCCTTTCCTCCTCCTGGTTCTAGGGAGTGTGCATTAGGGAGGGAGAAGGTGAGATGCTATGGTACTAATTGTATTAATGAAAACAGCAAGCACACATCCTTTCCTTGGTAGCACAAAAGAAGAGAGGCTGTTGGGAATGCAATTACCCACTACAGGAGAAAGCAAAATATTTGTCATGTTTAACAATAAAATTAATACCCCCAACTACTAGAACCTCATAAATGCGAGGAATACCAACTGCTTGTCCTGGTTTCAAGAGGGAGATTCTGTCACAAAAAATTCAAAGTGACAGTCTTTGCTAAGCCCAGGAACCTCTGGCAACTAGACAGGCATTTTCTCTGTCTGAAGACACAGAGTAGTGATGCTGGATATTATGTCCTGATTCTCAGTGACGCGCATCCTGACATGGAACACTGGCCCTATGTGTGTGGGAATGTCCATCTGGAGATCCTGCTCCCAGGATTCCAGAGAGCTCTGGACAGTCCTCAAATCCAAATTATAAGATGGCCAAACTCCCCACGCACCCCGCCCATCCAGTCACTTCTCTTATTCCATCTGCATAGACTTTCAGGTCTTCTGCATCAAGTGGTTTTAGCCCACTTACAGACGGTCAGAAATTTCTGCATTTTCCGACATTTCTTTCCTTCATGAAATTTGTATATAGCAAAAGCTGGGTTTGCTTTAGGCAGAGCATATGCTTCATATTTGTTAGAATACATTTTTTAGTTCCTTAGCATTCTGTTCATTGGTATTCTGTATGTTAAAAATATCTCTGCTTTCCCCCTGGTACTCAGTAGGCAGCTACACTTTTCCTCTACAGTTTTTCTGGGTAGAAACCAGTACATGCTTTCCACAGCCTGGGGGAACATGCTATACCTTTTGAGAAGATGACCTGATTTCCCACCTGCAGTGCAGCGAATTACTTGATATGGTCCTTTTAGCTATATTCTTTGTAACTCCTACAAAATGACTGGGTTATTGTTGTTGCTAAGTGCCATTGAGTTTATTCCAATCCATAGTGACCTTGTAGAGAGTTTCTGAGAAGCAGTTAATGGGTTTGAACTGCTGAACTTGTGGTTATCAGTTCAGAGCCAATCCTACAGTGCCACACCACAACTCCACAAAAAGATGGGGGTTGTTGTTGTTATTGATGTTGTTGTTAAAGTGCCTTTAAGTCAATTCCAACTCATAGCAAACCTGTATAGGGTTTCTAAGGAGAGGCCGGTGAGTTTGACCTGCCAACATTGCGATTCAAACTGACCTTGAGATCCAGTGCTTATCCTACAATGCTGTAGGAGATTGGAAGCTTGTTAATAATGTAAATAAGGTCCATAACATTCCTGGGATGGAACTAAGTAAATAAGGTCTATGGAACCCTAATGAGATAATTGGTTTGTTTGCTCTTCTGATAGACTTAAAATGAGCCATCTCAGAGGTGGAAAGAAAGATCTCACTACTATCAAGAAACAAAAACCAGGAGAAGAGCACATGCTTTGGACTTGAAATCTCTGTGCTAAATATCCTCAACCCAGAAGACAGAGAGCTACGATGCCGGAGACAGTGTTAAATCATAAGAAGCAGTAGCAGAGAGATGGCCACAAAAGAGGCAGCGGAACTAGGAAAATGGCAGGAGATAGGTCAGTAGGCTTCCTGACTCAGACAGCAAGAAAGCTGAGTGCCTTCAGGCTTTCTATTGGAGTGAGTTGCCTCTGGGCAGCTAATGGAGGAAGCTAGGTTTACCATCTACAAAATTAGAGTTGAATGCCTTCAGATAGAGGTTTAGTGGCAGAGTGGGCATTTATTGACAGAGCTAAAAGAGATTTATAACACTTGCTTACACAGGGTGGAGCCTAGACTGGTGTCCCAGGGCTGTAGAGAGGTATGCTTACAGACATGACTGAGAAGACACTGTCCTGAATGAAGAGGCTGTCCTGAATGAAGTGATTCTGACCCTGAATTGTAATCTGTTAAATTTTCTAATAAACCCCATAATCCTGAGTATTGTCTGTGAATTCTGTGTGGCCATTGCAATGGATTATCAAACCCAGCAGATAATTAGAGAGTGACATGGAAGGGACAGTTTGTGCCTACACTGGTAAAAAGGTTGGAGGGTGGACACATTTCTAACCTTGCTTTCATAGGAATCAGCCTTGTGCTAATGCTGAGGGTGATTTTTATCTCTCTGTGTTGTGAATTTATTGGAAGTCAGACTCTGCCTGCAGGGCATTGTCATACCACCCATGAAGAGAAATAAGATTCTCTTCTCTCTACCAGTTTCATGGATATCAGGCAGCCTGATTCCAGGAAGCAAAACCCTTTATTTCAGAAAGTTAAAAAGTTGTGACCAAATACTTTGTCTATCTTCAAGGAAATCTGGAGTTCTGGCTCCTCTTGAAGATCTATAATTTGTTCAAGGGTCAGAACACCTTGCTGATTTAAAATAAGCTCAGCAGGCACACTCCTCCCCAGATGAACTGGCAGTAATCACCTTAGAACTACACATTCCTGGTCCCACAGTTCAACTGCCTCTATAAATTTCCAGAGGTCTGATATGGAGAACATCCCTTCTGAGCTCCTGAGAGACATAAGGAGTTTCTACACACCCCAGCAATGGGAAATGGAGTTTTGCAACAGCTAACTCCAACAAAGAACAATGAATAATCTGTGGAACTGTAGGATAAGCAATAGACTGCAAGCTTGGTTTGAACTGCAAAGTCAGCAGTTCAAACTTACCAGCTGCTCCTCAGAAATCTTATACAGGGTCACTATGAGTTGGAACCAACTCAACAGCACTTAACAAAAATGACAACCACATTCAAAAAACAGAATCTAGAGCAGAATCAGCATCCAACATCATATCTGTGTGGCTGTGTTTGTATGTGAATATGAGAAAGAGAGAGTCTTTTACAACTAAGTAGAAAGATTAAAAAAAAAAACTATTTGGTAGGGACCTCAGGTGAATATACCCCTCATCTGCACTGCTTGAAAAGTGGGACAGAGGATGGAGCTACCAAAGCTAAACCTGGCAATCCAATTCACTGACCACAGCAGCTCCTCAGAAATCTTCTGGGAAGATCATTCTTCCCTCAATACCTGCTATTGAAATTATTGGAGTCTGTTGTCTTGTCTGAGCCAGGAAGTGGTCTAGGAACTCTGCTACAGCTCATGGTTTAGTAGGCCTATTGGCCCACGTTGGGCCTCCTGACCTGTTGTCTTTAGGTCTGGCCTCAGTGAACTTCTATAGATGTATGATTTAATTATGTTTTGAATATTCTCTTGCAGCCAGTTATCTATAATTTAAGATGTCTTCTCCCACATAAACAACACAATTGTTCATTCACTCAACAAATATTTGTTTAGTGCCTACTATATCAGATGCTGGCATCCTGGTGTGATGCTATAGGATAAACACTGGACCGTAAGATTGATTTGAACAGTAATGATGATGGTTCAAACTTACCAGATACTCCTTGGAAATCCTATACAGGGTTTCTATGAATCAGAATTGACTCAATGGCACTTAACAACAACAATACCAGGTGCTGAGGATGCAAAAATGAAAAATAGACACAGAGGTTACCTTCCCAAATCAGCCCATAAAGACATATTTAAGGCAAACTAATTTTTTGTGTGTGGGAGAACTACATTCTCAGCTCCATCTTGGGCTTAGAAATAGCATCCTCTGTCTTGGCAATATCAGTTGAAACTCCCACCTGGTCCCCAAGCAATTGCAACCACAATAACAAATGTTAAAAACTACTATTTGTTGAGTACCTACTCTGTCTGCTGTGCTAGCACTTCTCATACATCTGAGATAATAACCCTATGAGAGAGACACCACTGCTCCCATTTTATAGAAAAATAATCCAATGCTCAAAGCTAAGTAGGTTGCCTAGGGTCATACAGTTAGTGACTATCTTAGTTATACCACAAGTGGGTGTCTTAAACAACAGAAACATATTTTCTCAAAGTTTAGAAAGCTAGAAATTTGAATTCATGGTGCCAACTCTAAAGGAAGACTTTCTCTTTCTGCTGGCTCTGGAGGAAGGTCCTTGTCTCCTTGTGCTTCTGCTCCTGGACAATCTTCATTTACCTTGGAACTCTTCCCTGTCATTTCTCTGCTTACTTGTTTAATCTCTTTTATAGCTCAAAAGAAATGGACTCAAATAACCCTATACTAATTATGCCTTCAAGTGTGGCGGCGGTAGTGAGGTTGGCCCAGAATCGGACATTGTTTCGTTCTGCTGTGCATGGGGTTCCGACTCGATGGCACCTGACAACAACAACAATTATGCCTTGTTAATATATCAAAGAAAACCCATTCCCAAAATGGGATTATAACCACAAGCATTGTTGTTGTTGTTAAGTGGGCTCTAAATCATAGCAACCCTATACAGGGTTTCTGAGGAGAGACTGGTGGGTTTGAACTGCTGACCTTGTGACTCAAACTGACCTTGAGGTCCAGTGCATTATCCTGTAGTGTCACACTAGCACTCCATCCACAGGCATAGGGGTTAGGATAACACACATATTTTGGAGAGAGTGGGGGCACAATTCATTCCATAATAGTGACTAAGCTGGTATTTGAGTCAGGCTGCTGAAACCAAAGCCCATATTCTTTCCTCTGTTCTATCAACTGGCTGCCTCACTTGGAATCTCAGAAAGGAAGAACTAATACTGAAGGCACTCTATAGGCTTCTGGCCACAAAGCCTGGGGAAGTGGAGTACATAGATACATAAATCATTTATAGGTCAACATGTCAGAAATCAAGCTTTGAAAACACTACCAGTTTTTTCAATGTGCTGTGTTGTCATTTCCCACACTACTATCTAGAACCCTTAGAACTGACCATGTACTACTCATGTCACCAGGACTCAGCTTGAACTAAGAATCATTTTCTTCCACTGAGTTTTCTGGAGGAGATTCTGTAGGAGTCTTGCAGAAGGGAGCCAGAGTATGAGTAATAAAAGAATTTCTTATATAATAGGAAACTACACTGTCTAGGGCACATGAACTTCTTTAGGATCTAAGGAGCCAGTATTTCAGAGTCTGTTTCAAGTTCTACCACACTTAGTTAGGTCTATCATATTAATCAAGTCATCAACACCCACCTCCTCTCCAGTTTCATCCTGTATAGCCTTGACAGGGTGATGCTCTTCCTCCTCTTCCCCATTGATAGGCCCCCAAAGAAGGCCTGTGCACAGCAGCCACCAGAAGCTGTGTAGCACTCTGAGTGGCATCAGCCAAAGCCTTTCTAGCCTTCAGGTGTTCATTTGTCCAAAGCACTCCAATTAGGTTGTAGCCCCACTTGTATCTCAAATGTTTTTAATTTCTCCCAAAGGCCTAACAAAGTTATCATGACTTCTAATTGTCCAGCTGTGTGCAAAATAGGGCTGACATCAGCTTCTACTTAAAATGGACTCAGCTTAAATACCTGTTTTCTATTTCCATCTCTGCCATTAATTATGTCAGGGTCGTATGAAAGTCACTTACCTCTCTGGATCTATTTCTTCATTTGTAACAAGTAGATTAAACCAGATGTCTCTAAGAGAGTTTGCAGTTTCCTGATTTTGATTTCCTACCTAAGAATCTACTAACCAAAGGTTGGTGATTTGAATCCATTAATGGTACCTCAGAAGAAAGGCCTGGTGATCTACTTCTGAAAATTCACTGTTGAAAATCCTGTACAGCTTAATTCTACTGTGACACACATGGCATCACCATGAGTTGGAATCGACTGATAGCAACTAGTTTACCTAAATATCTGAGTCATCTTACCTTCTTTCATTTCATGACCTTGGGAATGATAGGCTGTATGGGTTTATTTAAACAGACACATAGAAACATGTACTCAAACTCAGGCCCTCCCCATTCATGCACCTAGTTAAGTTCTCTAGTGTCAGGTTATCGAAGAGGCACCATTCCAACCATTGCAATCAAGATATGCCTTAAACTTGGGCTCCTCCCGGTATATGGTCCTTTTCTCCAGGCCAGCTCATGGGACATTTCTTCTACAGATGGTTGCTCACCAGAGAGTACCTCTATGAAGCCATAGGGAAGAAATTGCAAGAGTTAAGTTGTTTCTAACCCCAATCACCAGCATCCCAGCCTTAGGACAGTTTTGCCTTGCTCTACATGCCCTGCGTGGGCTGGTTCCTGTTGCTAGGAGAACCTGACCATTTGTATTTTCTGCTGTTTTTATTTTAGATTAGCAACCACACTGCTGCCAGAACACAGAGTATTTTAAGAAAGACAGAAAAGGGAAGGATGAGGGAAGGATGAGGGAAGGACCTAGCATGGGATTTCCTTCTCATAAGCCACCAAAATCCTCAGGTCAAGGTGGCAACCATACCTGAAATAGCAAATACTATCTCCCGATACTTGACACCTTCACAAGCAACTTCAAGTGAAACAGGAACAAAATATCATAGTCTTCTTTCTGGAAAAACAAAGATCAAGCTTTGATTTCAACCCAACCCACACACAGCACCAGTCCCCCATTTTGAAGCAAGCAAACAAACAAACAGAAACACTTCTAGAGTTCCATATGGATTCTCCAAGGCTGCCAAAACATTTCTTCTTCAAAGATGGTTGTGTTTTCAAGAGCACCCAAACTTGCATACAGTACCCTTTTGACCTAGCCTCAGTGGCTCAATATTCAGAACTCGACTAGAAGAAGATTGGGGTGGGGAAAAAAAATTTATTTTTTTTTGGATAAAGGAAACAAGGGTAAATTGCTTCAATTTGATGAACCTGACCTATACTCAGAACAGTCGTTACTTTAAATACCAACAGAGAGGAAAAGAGTCTTCACATCAAGTATCAATGCTATCTCCTCTGTACACAGGGTAGATAGGGACAGGCAACTTAGACATTGGCTACCTAAAATGAGGGAGCAATAAAGGTATGAAGTGACTGGCTTACAAGATTTCAAGAGGGAGTTTAGTTTAAGAGTATGTGGGGAAAGAAAGAGTCCCCAGTGAATGGCTGTCATCTTGTCTAGGTAGGTCTGGTGAAAAGAGATGTGGATAAGATTCGTATGATTCAATTGTGAATAACTGTTGTCACGACTAATTGTGACTGTCACAATTGTAAAGGTAGAAGTGTTGTAACAAAGACAGGGAGTAGTTAATCTTACAGTCCAGAAACAGAGGACCCTAGGACCACCAAGAGAGAAGCACACAAGCAGAATGCGGGGCCTTATCCAGAGAAGCAGCAGCGCCAGAGATGGAGGCAGAGGTAGGGGCATGGAGAAGGGGAGCAGCTGAGGTCTCCAGATTCATGGACTCAGAAGAGAGGGACTAAGAGCTGGTGGCTAGGAGGCTGACTTGCAGAATGTGCCCTTTGGAGATGTAAATTATTATATGTGCCTGAGTGGTTTGTTTGTTTGCTTGCTTGCTTTTAAAAAGCTAAAGTGGATAGAGAGAAATACTGTTAACTGATGGTACATGGAGGGGATTATAAGCATTGTAAAGACACAAGGTGTATGATTTGTTGAACATAAAACTGATGATATGCCCTGCAAA
>NW_006408625.1:7422893-7431564 GCF_000296735.1 Chrysochloris asiatica
GATCCAGAGAGGGAGAGCGACTGTGTGCTGAAGACCTGGGGGACACGGGGGAAGGATTGCATGGAGGGGATTGTAACCATGGCAATGAGACGATATACAATAGAATGAATGTAAAACTAATGTTCTCCCATGTAAACTATCACATAATTCACAATAAATCATTAAAAAAATAATAATAAATCTTAGCCCAATGAAGAGAAATGAGAAAAGAAAAAAATGTTTAGACAATATGATGAATGTTATCATGAAGATATGTTCAGAAGGATCACAGAATCCCAAGAAATTTCTTCCAGGAAGAAGGGGATATGGGCAAGAGTCAGAAAATGTTTCATGGAGTTGATTCTCAGAGAAAGACTGAGTCTACCAGACAGATTGGGATGACCATTCCAATCAGATGTAACAGTCAGTTATTGCAGGCTGCAGGGAACAATGAGCGATCAGGAAGAAGGTAATTATCAGAGACCAAGCAAAGCTGTTCCTAGACACAGTACCATAGAACTCACTGCAGAACACAGGATTAGCTGTTGGGACTCCAGACCAAAGTTTTGATTTTTAGGCCTCTATCTCAAACATTTTCTGGGTAGTGGGCATAGAGACCCTGGAGAAATAGGACCATCTTTCTCCCCTTTTCATCGTTTTTGACCTTCTGCTAGAAAGAGACTGCAGCAGATACTCCTAGTTGTCTAGTCTTCTGTCCTTTTTCTTATTAGCAAAAATACTGGTGTTATATGGAATGCCAACATAGGCACTTAAAAGACTATATTTCACAGGTTCCCTGAAAGGTTGTTATTGTTAAGTGTTGTCATCGAGTCAGTTCAGACTCATAGTGACCCTGTATAGAGTTTCCGAGGAGCAGCTGGTAAGTGAACTGCTGACCTTGATATTTAAACCAACCTTGAGGTCTAGTGCTACACCAGGACTGGCGATAAATAAGATGGAACAGGCTTTCTGGGAAATCTAACTAATTGAGAGGCTTAAAACTGGAATGGAACTCTTGTGTTCCCCACTGCACCTTTCTCCTGATTCCTGCTTAGAATGTTCAGTTAACGCTCCAGCTAGCATTTTAAACCATGAGGTAACCTCAAAGGAAGATACCTGCCCTAATAAAAATTCACAACTCTCTCTCCCAAACACTGTCTCTGCACACAAATAGATTTTCATACAATTTTAAAGATTTCATGGGCCTTGAAACCAATACTTGCCCCCCCCCACCCCCACCCGCACCCCAGATGAAGAACCTTGCCTTAGGGATATGAGGAAAGCCAGTTTTTCTGAGCTTCTTAAATTACTCTTATTAAGGTAAAGAGAGCCAAAGGTTGTATTGTGACCACATCCTCTGTAACCTCATGAGCCCTCTTCTTCTTTCTCAGATCCCAGCATCAATACCTTCATTGTCTCATTCTTTTTAATAATTCTGATGCAGACCCTTCCCCCTGTCTCTTTTCTCTTCTCCAGTCTTCTTCCCCCTCCCTGAGCTGCCAATCCCACTCCAAAGTCACTTTATACCTGGAAGGAAATTCGCATGTGTTAGGACAGAAAGTGACACTGCTTAGCTCTCACTGTCATTCTGCTTTTAATTAAGATTTAACCTCAGAGAGACTGTGTAGCAGACAGAAGTGGCTGATAGGTGAACAAAGTCCTGGCTGGCAATATTGCCTCTTTCATGTCCAGCTTTTCTCCCTATTCTTGCTGTCCCTAAAGGATCCAGAGTGTCCAGTGGGAAGTGGGGAGCAGTGGCAGCAACACCTCTGAGGACACTGACAGATTTGCTTCTCTCAGACATTTTAGTTAAAGAACACTTCTGCAACAAAATGAGAGCAGCTGGAGCCCAAACCAGTGCTGTGTGCCCAAAGCTAAACTCAGGACAGGTCTCCCAGGAAAGCTAAAGAGATGAGAGAGGGAAAGAAATGCAATGAAAATATGCCCCTAAACAGATTATATTTAATGTACTATTTTTAGTTGCCTTCAATCCCTCAGGGCTGTCAGGGTGGTTGCAGCCCCACTCCCCCGTGAGAGGAAATGACAGGCAGTATTACCCAGCCCTGCAATACTGGTGCAGTGTGTGGTGGCTGGGGGAGGTACTGCCTTGCCAGCTCCAAAATTTGGGAATTTAACTTCCAACAGGAAGCTGGAGACATGGAGGAAGATCAGGCTAAGGAGGGGAAACAGGACCTCCTCTATTTCCAGAAACAGCCAGACTGTCAGACCATCCCCAAACAAGCGTCCACTGGGCCCAAACCAGGAAAGTGGGAGTCTCTTTAGTCCCCAAGTTGTCTCTAAAAGTTATCTCTAAAAGTAGGTTATACAACATCCTGGTTTATCCACCCTCACTGCCAAGTTCTTTCTTCTCTCTAATCTTAGCCCTGTAGGCTTTGGTCTCAACACAGTTCCCCTGATCTACAGGCAGAGGCAAAGAGGGACAGCTGGTCACCATCCTCCAGCTAAACAGCCTCTTTGTCTTAAAGAAAATTATTCCATTTCCTCTCAACCCTCTCTTCTCCAACCTAAGTCATGTCCAATGCTTTAAGTTTTCCACATACATCATGTTTTCCAGCTCATCTTCTTATCACTCTTCGAACCTTTCTCTGAAATGTCCCCAAGTTCCCCCTTGGAACCTGAATAGATACTAGATTTTATCCAGGGGGTGCCTGGGTGTCCAACTGAATGAAAGAACTTACTGTGTACTATCTTGAAGAAGTTTTTTTAATGGTCTCCATTATTCGGTCTCTTAATGAGACCAGATGCTCCTTATACTCCCCATACTTAACTTCTATAAACTGCTTAATCTACCTCCACACCTAACAATGTGCACAGCTTGTAAGAAGTAGTGTATAAATTTTCATTGACTATAACTACTTAGGAGTCCTGGTGTGGCACTGTGGGTTAATGCGCCAGACTGCAAAGCCATTTCAACTGCAAGGTCGGCAGTTCAAGCTCACCAGCTGCTCCTCAGAAACCCTAAACAGGGTCTCTATGGGTCGGAATTGACTCAATGACACTTAACAACAACAGCATAATTGCTTAGGCTTCAGTGGGTTGCATATCAGCAAAGTACTTACAATTTAATTTATAAATTATGTAATGGCACCTAAGTGGTATTTTTTATGATTCTGTACATGGCAGACCCTTGGAGAATGCTTGTTTGTTTTACTAAACTATAGCAATATAAACCATAGAATTATACTATAGTCATTCAATAAAAACTGAGCTTCTGCTATATGTCAGGTAATGTGCTAGATGCTAGAGAAATGAAAATGAAGGTCCAAATCTTGGATCTATAAGCATTCACAGCCTAGTGAGGAAGGAAAGGGATAAACAATTATTTGGTAGTGTAATAATTGATAATGAGGTGCACATAAAATGCTTGAGGAATATAAAGGGAACAAACCTCAACTCTTTTCTCTGTAATTATTCTACCTTGCTAGATAAGGTTGGCTGATCCAACATGCAGACAGAAATAGAGATAAGAGATAGACAGGGTTAAGAGTCTTGACAAGATGTTACATTTCTGGATCTGGTTGTTCCACCCCTTTTCTTTCAGTGAAGCAATACTTAAGCTAATGTAAATTAGGTTTATGTCCCTTGCAACCAAAAAATTCTTAATCATTACAACATATGATGTATTTAGTATAGAGCAGGTATCATGTGATAAATGCTCATAATAAATATTTAGCCCAGAAACTGCCCCCAGGAAAAGGATTTTAGACCTTTCAGATTTCAGAATATTCACTTTAATTTAAGGTAAAATTTGAATCCCAGTGTATGTGTATTGGTTTATAAGTGCCCTCCAGTGTCCCAGAGATTTTTGCTTGTAGGTAAACAGCATTCTTATCCAGTATTTAGAACTAATACACATTTCAAAAGAGATAAGCCTACATTAGCCCAAACTGGTAGGAATTATTTTTCCTAAGGGTATCTAATTAATTCTCTAGAACAGGGGTCGTGAATCTTTTTTGCCAAAAGTCATAAAGAAATTTATAATGTCACTTAATATAAATTTATGTTGTTAAGCTCATAGATTTCTTGAATTTTGAATCCTGCCTGAGGTTGCCTTGGCAGGGCCACACCAAATGATTTTGCAGCCTGATATGGCCCATGGGCCAGATGATCCCCACCCCTGCTCTAGAATATCAGAGTGGTTGCTGCATATGGACAATCAAGTACAGTCTACAGAGATGGTGGAGAAAAGGAGCCACCCTTGAAGCAGTTCTAAAGGTTGTGTAAACAAGGGACTCTGGATGAACATCTGATCTGTCATTAATCTATCTCTTTCCAGAGCTAACCTTGGAGAATTTTATTTTTATTAATAATAGTGGGAAGAAGAGGAGGAAGCAGCAAGATGATGGAATAGACAGAAACGCTACACAGATCCTTTGTAACAAGGATATGGAAAATCAAATTAAACCGATGAGATGATAGTCCTGAAACCCTCAGCTTCAGATGAAGGGTTAGAGAAATATACTGAATGATTACTAGGAGAGAAAGCTGAACAGGCATGGCAAAATAAGGAGACAGACTGGTGACCTATACCAGCCAACCAGACATAGTGTGGTCACTTTAACTTTTGTAAACTGCTTTAGAGACAAAACTAACAATTAGTAAGTGCAGAGGCATACCAGTGACTTTCAGAGAAAAAAGGTGTTGTTGTTTTTTTTTTTTTTCTTGTTCTCCAAACTCCTGTGGGGACTAGAGGCTTGACTAGCTCCCACCTGCATATACCTCCAGCAAAGCTCCTGATCTCTGGGCAGTTGGAGTTGCACAGTGTTAAAGCACATAATTGGGAGCCACAGCAAAGTGAGCTGGGAGCTAGCAGTACCTGGAATTAGGCAAGCCCTGTTTCAAACCTGCAGAGTTGGCCCTAGCCAGCACTGGACTAGCCCTCACTAGGAGAAGCAATCAAAGAGATGCAGGGGGTGAGAAAAAGGAGACAGACAGGTCATCTGTGCTTCCAGCTAGGTATGGTGTGGACATCTTTAACTTTCACAGGTGACTTGGTGGCACAGAGGTACTGCATACTGGCAGAGAAACAGGTGTGATATTTTTTCTTATAGCTCGCATTACCTTGATGACCATAGATATGGCTAGCCCCACCCATGTTCACCCCCAGTGAAACTTCTGCTCTGTGGCAGTGGGAGTCATACAGTGGCAAGCTGCACAGTTGTGAGTAGCTGCAAAGTAAGTTGGAAGTAATATGCAACAACACTGGCATCTGGATTCAGATGAGGCTTGTTCCAGACCTGCAGAGCCTGTTTTAGTCAGCTCTGAACCAGCAGGAACTCTCACCACTGGGTACCCTATGAACAGAAAAACCATGATCCCTCTTTTAAGCTGGGTTCTCTAAAGAAGCAAAGCTATTGAAACATATTGTTGTTGTTGTTAAGTGCTGTCGAGATGGTTCCAACCCATAGCGACCCTGTACAGGGTTTCCGAGGAGCAGCCAGTGAGCTTGAATTGACGACCTTGCTGTTCAAACAACTTTGCTGTCCAGCACATTAACCCACACCGCTATACTAGGACTAGAAAGAGAAGTTTATTATGAAGGAAATGGCTTATAATTGTAGAGTCCCAGGTTCCCAGCAGAGGAGAGAGTGCAAGAGTCGCTCCTGTGTGTCCATTATATTGGGAACACATCACACACCCAAAGGTGCATCTCCTCAATTGGTTGGCTGTCCATAGCCACTCATCATAGAATTAACTATGCCTGTATTATCACCATGGGAATAAACACATCCCAATTGCTTGACCTCTGTAAATCCTAGCCTTCCTTTGCTTTTTAACCATTCTATCTTCAATTTCCCACCACTCATCTGTCAGTTTGTCATACTGTGGTGGCTTGTGAATTGCTGTGATTCTGGAAACTTTGCCATGGGTATTTTAAATACCAGCAGGTTCACCCATGGTGAACAGGTTTCAGATGAGCTTCCAGACAAAGACAGGCTAGGAAGAAGGAGGGACAAACTATTTCCAAATATTTAGTCTCTGAAAACCTTATGAATAGCAGAGAAACACTGTCAGATATAGTGCCAGAAAATGAGCCCTTCAGGTTGGAAGGCACTCAAAATGCGACTGAGGAAGAGCTGCCTCCTCAAAGTAGAGTTGACCATGATGATGCGAATGGAGTAAAGCTTGTGGGAGTAAAGCCCATGGGACCTTCATTTGCTGATGGGGCACAACTCAAAATGAAGAGAAACAGCTGTAAATATCCATTAATTGGCCCAACCTCTCTGGAAAGCAATATGGCACTTCCTCAGAAGGTTGGAAATAGAAATACCTTATCCAACAATTTCTCTACTTGGTATTTACCCACAAGAAATATGAGCCATAACATGAGTAGATATATGCACACCAATGTTCACAGCAGCACTATTTAAAATAACAAAAAGATGGAGATAGCCTAAGTGCCCATCAACTGAAGAATGGATAAACAAACTGTGGTACATACACACAATGGAATATTATGGTACCTTGAAAAATAACAAGGAAGCTGCAAGCCACTGCATAACATGGATGAACCTTGACGGCATTATGTTGAGTGAAATTAGTCAGTCACAAAAGGAGAAATACTGCATAAGACCATTATTGCACTTGACCTGGCATCAATGGTTGGATGATCAGAACTCGACTAGAAGAAGAAAGAAGAGGGGGAAAAAAAGTAACCCACTACAATTTGATGAACTTTACCTATACTTATGGATGCAGTAGCTCAAAAGAAGGAACAAATCTTTACAGCGAGGATCATTTCAACCCCCTCGATACACAGGGCAGACAGGGATGGGCAATTTAAACAATGGCAACCCAAAATGGGGGTGAGGGGGAGCTACAAAGGCAAGAAGTGACTGGTTTACAAGCTTCCAAGAAGGAGCCTAGTTCCAGATGGGGTGGGGGAAGGTAGAATCTTCACTGAATGATTTCCAATATGTTGGGATGGGGCTAATGAAAGGAGATGGGGATAAGACTCTTGTGGTACAATAGTGAATAATTGCTATCAGGACTGACTGTGAGGGTTGTAAATGTAAAGGTAGATGTTTTGTAACAAAAGGAGGGGAGTGACTGATTTTGCAGTCCAGCAGCAGAGGTCCCTAGGACCATCAATTGAGAACAGAGTGCGGGACCCTACCCAGAGAAGCAGTGATACCAGAAATGGAGGCAGAGATGATGACATGGACAGATGGAATGGCTGGGGATACTGGACTCAGGGAGGAAGAAGGGCTGTGTGCTGATAGCCAGGGGTCAGGCCTGTGGGGTGTACCATTTGGTTGTTTGATGATGCATGGAGGGGATTGTAATCATTGCAATGAGACAAAATACGGTAGGATGAGTGTAAAACTGATGTTTTCCCATGTAAATCCACATAATTCACAATACAACATTTTGTTTTAAAAATCCATTAATAATTGGAACATGGAATTTACAAAGAATGAATCTAGAAAAATTGAAAATTGTAAAAAATGAAATGGAATGCATAAACATCGATATCTTAGGCATTAGTGAGCTAAAATGGACTGGTATTGGCCATTTTGAATCTGACAACCACATGGTTTACTATGCTGGGAATGACAATGAATGGTGTTGCATTCATTTTAAAAGAGAACATATCCAGATAAGTCATGAGGTACAAAGCTGTCTGTGATAGGATAATATCCATGTGGCTACAAGGAAGACCAGTTAACACCACTATTATTCAAATTTACACACCAACCACTAAAGTCAGTGAGGATGAAATAGAAGAATTCTACCAACTTCTTCTATCTGAAATTGATCAAACATGCAATCAAGCTGTATTGGTCATTACTTTAATTGGAATGCAAAGGTTGGGAACAAAGAGGAAGGTCAGTAGTTGTAAAATACAGTGTTGGTGATAGAAATGATGCTGGAGATCACATGATAAAATTCTGAAAAATCATGATTTGCTCATTTCAAATACCTTCTTTAGACAGCATAACAGACGATTATATATATGGACCTCACCGGATGGAATACACAGAAATCACATTGACTACATCTGTGGAAAGAGACGGTGGAAAAGCTCCATATCATCAGCCAAAAAGAGGTCTGGGCAGATTGTGGAACAGACCATCAATTGCTCATTCCAAACTCAGACTGAAACTTAAGAAAATGAAAACAAGTCCACGAGAGCCACAATATGATCTTGAATATATCCCACCTGAATTTAGAGATCATTTGAATAACAGATTTGATACATTAACACTAAAGACCAAAGACCAGAAGAGTTGTGGGATAACATCAAGAGCACCATACATCAAGAAAGCAAAAAGTCATTAAGAAGGAAAGAAGGAAAAGATCAAAGTGCATGTCAGAAGAGACACTTGCTCTCCAGCGTAGAGATTCTAAAGCAAATCGAAGAAATGAAGAGGTACAAGAGCTGAACAGAAAATACCAAAGGTCAGCTCAAGATGACAAAGTCAAATATTACAATGAAATGTGCAAAGATCTGGAGTCAGAAAACCAAAAGAAAAGAACATGCTCAGCATTTTTCAAGCTGGGGGAACTGAAGAAAAAATTCAAGCCTCAACTTTTATTACTGAAGGATTCTCTGGGCAAATTATAAAATGACACAGAACGCATCAAAAGAAGATGGAAGGAATACACAGAGTCACTGTACCAAAAGGAAATGGTTGATGTTCACCCATTTCAAGAGGTAGCATATGAT
>NW_006408625.1:7431664-7432163 GCF_000296735.1 Chrysochloris asiatica
CAATCCACAATATAAACCTTAAAAAAAAAATAAAAAAAAAAGATGGTTGTGTTTTATCCTTTCTCCTTGCTACTTTTTTCCCAGTCATTACCTTAAAGATAGGGGCTGGACTTTTCCCTCAATATCTAGCACAAAACAGTGCTGCTCTCCCAGATTTCCCTCAGTTCTATTACTTTCTACCTTTCCTGTCCTAAAGATATTTGTTCCTTACTTTTTATTATCACCATAATGCTTTATCAGTGAATGATCTAGTCTTATGTTTCCACAACCAGATTAAAATCCTTAGAAGGCAGCATTTTTGTAATTTCATTTTCCAATCCCTTACTTATTTCAAGGGTACTTTTCTTGTAGTAGATGCTTATTAACATGTTTTAACAATTTGTCCATCACCACTAAAACTTACTGAGGTCTACTAAAAGTTGTGTACCATAGATATCCTTAATCATTAAGAAATCTTAGTCCATAGTGAGACAGAGGTAAATAATGATATATGCACAAC
>NW_006408625.1:7439948-7445510 GCF_000296735.1 Chrysochloris asiatica
ACTGATTGGAAGAGATCCATATTTATGAACAATCCAAAGAGAAGTGACCCAAAGAAATGCGGAAATCATCAGGCGATATCTTTGATATCCTATGCGAGTAAAATTTTACTAAAGGTAATACAGAAATGGCTGCAAGCATACACTGACAGAGAACTTCCAGAGGTTCAAGCTGGATCCAGAAAAGGATGTGGAATGAGGGATACCATTTGCTGATGTCCGATGGATTTTGGCTGAAAGAAGAGAGTACCAGAAAGATGTTTATCTGTGCTTTATTGACTATGCAAAGGCTTTTGATTGTGTGGATCATGACAAGCTATGGACAACATTGTGAAGTTTGAGTATTCCCGAACACTTAATCGTGCTCATGAGGAATCTGGACATGGACAAAGAAGCAGTTGTTTGAACATAACATGGGAACTCTGAATGGATTAAAATTAAGAAACGTGTACAACAGGTTTGTATTCTTTCATCATACTTATTCAACCTGTATGCTGAGCAAATCATCCAAGAAACTGGGTTATATGAAGAAAAGCATGGCATCAGGATTGGAGGAAGACTCATTAACAACCTAAGATATGCAGATGATACAACGTTGCTTGCTGAAAGTGAAGAAGACTTAAAATACTTACTGATAAAGATCAAAGAGTACAGTCTTCAGTGTATGGATTGCATCTCAATGTAAAGAAAACAAAAATCCTCACCGCTGGACCAGTAAACAACATTCTTAACAATGGAAAAAGGATTGAAGTTGTCAAGAACTTCACTTTTCTTGAATAAACTAACAACACTCATGGAAGCAACAGTCAAGAAATCAAATGACATATTGCATTAGGCATATCTGCTGCACAAGACCTTTTTAAAGTGCTGAAGAGCAAAAATGTCAGCTTGAGGGCTAAGGTGTGCCTGACCCAAGCCATGGTATTTTCAATAATCTCATATGCATGCGGAAGCTGGACAGTGAATAAGGAAGACCATGGAAGAATTAATGCATATGAGTTATAGTGTTGGAGGAGAATATTGAAAGTACCATGGGCTGCCAAAAGAACAAACAGATCTGTGTTGGAAGAAGTGCAGCCAGAGTGCTCTTTGGAGGCCAGGATGGACAAAGTTCATCTCTCATACTTCAGACATATTGTCAGGAGGGACCAATCACTAGAGAAGGAAGGATATCATGTTTGGTAAAGTGGAGGGTCAGAGAAAAAGAGGAAGATCGCCAGTGAGATAGATTGGCAAAATGACAGTATTGATGGGCTCAAGCATGGCAACAATTGTAAGGTTGGCCCAGGACCAGGCAGTGTTTTGTTCTGTTGTGCATAGGGTCTCTATGAGTCAGTTCTGACTCGATGGCACCTAATAACAACACTTTCGTTTTTTTCTTCCTTTCTTCTGCTTCTGTTTTACCTCTGCTTCTTTCTTGCTTTCTTTTTCACTAGATTTTTTTCCTTACTGCTCTCTGATCTCTTTGTCTTTTACTCATCCCTCTCCCTAATTGTGTTTTGTGTTTAGTTCTCTTTTTTAAATTTTCCCTATTTTCCTATTCCTTGGGGTTTTTTTTTTCTTTCACTTACTCTGCCCTCTTTTTGTTTATTGTATTCTTTTTCTAGCTAGTGCTTGCTTTATTTATTTATTATCCATTACCTTTTTTTTTTTTTTTTTTTTTTTTGGCATGTTTGCATGTCTGTTTTTCCTCTTCTATGTGTGTTCTCTCTTCCTGCTTCACCAGACAGACAACAGAAACCATGTCTATATGGTCCAGTCACAACCATACCTATGATACCAACCAATGGGCAAGTGTCAATAATACAAGCTGCTATACACTTAATTGGTGACAACAACCAGCATCAATCAAACCCATCCAAAACTGAACTACAGAAAAGTCAAACAGAGAACAATGCACACAATTGATTCTCTAATCACACCCAGCAGGAAGCAATTGATGAGTGTCTAAGAACACACCAACATACAATCATCAATTAAATACAAATACAGAAAAATCACAATGTCTCAGAAGCAATAGACAAAAAAATAAGACAGAGTGGCTCAAACAAGTGACTAAGAATCAGAACTAGAAAACATTTCTGAGGAAAAAAAGACATTGGAATTATATGAAAAGAATTCAAGAGAATGATATTTAGATGCCTGTAAATGATTAACAGAAAGGTCGAGGAAAATAAGCAAGAATTCTGGAAAAGACAACAACAACAACAAAATAAAGGAATGAAGACTATACAAAACTTGTGAATAGAAATCTATAACACTAATACTAAGATTTCAGAAATGGACAATACGTTGAAAAAGCAAAGGAGTATATGTGAATAGATGGAAGCCTGAATTAGTGAGTTTGAAGATGAATTTCTCAATATTAGTAAGCTAGAACAATCCCACCACTCGTCTATCAGTTTGCCTTACTGTGGTGGCTTGCATACTGCTGTGATGCTGTAATCTATTCCACTGGTATTTTAAATACCAGCAGGGTCACCCATAGTGGACAGATTTCCAGACTAAGATGAGTTTCCAGACTAAGAGAGACTAGGAAGAAGGAGAGACGGAATACTTCCAAATATTGGGTCACCAAAACCTTATGAATAACAGTAGAATACTGCCAGATAGCACCAGAATATTGAATATTGAAATATGATGAAAAGCACCAGAATATTGTCAGATACAGTGTCAGAAGATGAGCCTCTCAGGCTGGAAGGCACTCAAAATGTGACTTGGAAAGAGCAACCTCCTCAAATTAGAGTAACCTGTGATGACACTAATGGAGCAAAGCTTTTGGCAAAGCCTTTATTTGCTGATGTGACACAACTCAAAATGAGGAGAAACAGTTGTAAACATCCATTAATAATCGAAATATGGTATGCGCGAAGTATGAATCTAGGAAAACATAAACTTGTCAAAAATGAAATGGAGCACATAAACATCAATATCCTAGGCATGAGTGAGATGAAATGAACTGGCATTGTTCATTTTGAATCTGACAGCCACATGATTTACTACACCAGGAATGACAAATTGAAGAGGAATGGCATCACATTCATCATCAAAAAGAAGTTTCAAGATCTATCTTGAAATACAACACTGGTAATATACATACGCCTATAAGGAAGACCAATTAATACAATAACTATTCAAATTTATGCACCAACCACTAAATCCAATGATGATGAAAATGAAAATTTCTACCAACTTCTTCAGTCTTCCAACGACAGATCCTTCCTCTTTGTTTCCTACCTTTGCATTCTAATTACCACTACATCTTGATTGCATGTTTGATCAGTTTCAGACTGAAGAAGTTGGCCTTGGTGATAGAAACAATGCTGGAGATCACATGGTAAGATTTTGTAAGACCAATGATTTGTTCATTGGAGATACCTTTTTTTAAACAACATAAAAGACAATAATATACATAGACCTCACCAGATGAAATGCACAGAAATTAAATGAACTAAATATGCGGGGAAAGGTGCAGACACTCTATATCAAAACAAGAGCAGAGAGTTGTGGGATAACATCAAGAACATCATTCAGGAGGGAAAAAAGAGTAATCTGCTAAAATTTGATGAACTGGACCTATGCTTGTGGATGTAGTAGCTCAAAGGAGGGAAACAATCTTTACAGCGAGGATCATTCCCACCCCCTCGGTACACGGGCTCGACAAGGATGGGCAACTTAGACATTGGCTACCCAAAATAGGGGGTGGGGGTGCGTGCTACAAAGGCAAGAAGTGACTGGCTTGCAAGCTTTCAAGAAGGAACATAGTTCCAGAGGGTGTGGGGGAAGATAGAATCTCCACTGAGTGGTTTCCAATCTGTCTGATGGGGCTGATGAAAGGAGATGGGGATAAGACTCTTGTGGTTCAATAGTGAATGATTGCTATCAGGTCTGACTGTGAGTATTGAAAATGTAAAGGTAGACGTTTTGTAATAAAAGGAGGGGAGTGATTGATATTGCAGTCCAGGAGCAGAGGTCTCTGGGACCATCAAAGGAGAAGAGTGGAGTGCAGGACCCTATCCAGAGAAGCAGCAACTCCAGAGATGGAGGCAGAGATGATGACGTGGAGAGATGAAGCAGCTAGGGACTCTGTACTCTGGGAGGGAGAGGGTCTGTGTGTTGACGGCCAGGTGGCAGGCTTGTGGGATGTACCCTTTGGTGGTTTGATGATGCATGCAGGGAATTGTAATTATTGTAAGGAAACGAAATAAGAGAGGATGAATGTAAAGCTAATGTTCTCCCATGTAACTATCACATAATTCATAATAATTTTTTTTTTAAAGAACATCATTCAGGAAGAAAGCAATAGATCATTAAAAAGAAAAGAATGAAGAAAAATATCAAAATGGATGGCAGAAGAGACTCTGAAATTTGCTCTTCAGCATAGAGATGCTAAAGCAAGCAGAAGAAAAGAGGAGGTAAAAGAACTGAATAGAAAAATTTAAAGGGCAGATCAACAAAACAAAGTCAAATGTTATAAAGAAAGGTGCCCAGATCTGCAGTTAGGAAACCAAAAGGAAAGAACATGCTCACAATTTCTTACAAGCAGGGAAAAATTCAAGTCTTGTTTTCAATATTGAAAGATTCTATAGGCAAAATATTGAATAACAACTTAAAAGCTGGTGGGTAGTAGAACAAATAATGAATGAAATGTTAAAATCCTAGAAACAAATAAGAATGAAAACACAACATACAAAACCTTTGGGACACAGCAAAAGCAGTGCTGAGATGACAAATTATTGCAATATATGCACACATCCAAAAAGAAGAAAGAATCAAATTTAACACATTAGCACATCTCCAACGATTAGATAAAGACCAACAAAGTAAACCTACCTGCTACAAAGAAGACATGCTTTAGATAATATTCATGTGTATGGGCAAAAAAAAAAAAAAAAAATCCTCAAGGACTGTATTGGATTACCCTGCATACTATTGTAATATAGACATTTAAATGGGATAGAAAGGAATATTGAGAAATATAATTACAGAAAGCATGTAAGCCCATCTTAGGCTATAACTGATTGGGTTACCTAAAAGAGCATTAGAGAGAATAAATAAGATGGCGGACCAGGTGGATGTGTAGTAAAGAGCTCCGCCAACACAGAATACCCAACCAAGCAGGCTCAGGGGATGGTCCCAGAACTCTGAACCACATATAAAGGAATATTTAGACGGTTGGAAGGCTTACAGCTGGGGGAATTTGTGGCAGAAGCAAGAAATCCTTTGCTTTCTAGTCCGGGACACTCAGCTGCTCCAGGAGCCACCATCTTGGGTGAGACCAAGCAGGGGAAGGATCAGAGCGGCCACAGACGCCTGGCAGAACCTCAGAGATAAAGGTGTGGATATTCTTTTCTTTTGGTATCTGTTCATTGGTCCCTTGCTGTCTGTACACCTACATTCTGGTAACTATAGGGGTGCCTGAGCTAGTGGGCACCCCAGCCCCACCCTAGGAGGGTTCTACTATGCATGTGCACAGATCTCCTCGAAATTTAAAGAGACAGTTTCCAATTAAAACCAAACGGCCACAGCTGGCCCTGAACTGTTTCCTGTTGCAGACTGTGCAGA
>NW_006408625.1:7451127-7459804 GCF_000296735.1 Chrysochloris asiatica
AAAAAAAAAAAAAAAAAAAAGAGCACTAGAGTATTCCTAGGACAATAAGCTTTTTCTTAAGCCTTTGTGGAGAATAGGGCCCTAGGTGGGATCCTGAGCCTCACCCAGAACCTTTGGAGGTTGGCCATTCCCAATTGAAAAGACATGCAGACCAACAAGGAAAGGCTAACGGAACAGAAGATAGTTATTGAAAGAAAGACCAGCAAAGGAGGGTGGGTGGCATGGGAGCAGACTGTTTGGCTGTGACAATATCAAACAAGCTGTTTGCCTTGGAGCTATCAAGGCAAGAAAATCAGCCCATCACAGAAAAAACTTTTCTAAGACTGAAACCCAAAGGAAATACACGAACAGTCTTGCGGGATCACAGGTGGCCACCTTGATCAACTGGTGAGTGGACATTGGGGAAATGCAGCAATGAAGACATCGGCTGAGTTTGACCATGTTCCATAGACACCCGATGACCTTGAGATGAGAGAGAGTAGAGGAAAGACTGGTTGGTTTGAAGTTCAGGGAGACATCTATGAACTCCCAAGCCCAAGGATACTGACCTTCTCATTGGAGGCTGCTGTTAAACATGAAGCAGCCAGCTGGCCTGAGTGGAGGGAGATGTACAAGTAATCCCGAACTTGCAGATAGTACCCATTTGACCTGGCTTGGATGGCTTGTTGACCAGAACTCGATGAGATGAAGATAAAAATGTTTGATGTAGTAAGCAAGCATATATTGCTACAACTTGATGAGCTGGAACTTTGCTTATGGATGAAGTTCCCTAAAATTCTAACCAAAAGGGAAGGTTTCTTCATATCAAGGATCAAGCTTGCCTCTTCAGTACACTGGGTTGATAGGGACAGGAAACATACTTCAGCTATCAAAATTGGGAAGATAAAAAGGCATTAAACAGCTGGCTTACAAGCTTTCATGAGGGGTTTAGGGTCAGAACAAGGGGGTTATGATGGACTCCCCACTGAGTAGTTTTCCTCCTGTCCAGACGGGTGGTGATGTTTATTATTTAATTGTGAGTAATTGTTATAGGGAACAATGGCAATTGTCAAAACTGTAAATATAGAAGAGGTGTAACTAAAAAGGGGGCTTAGTTAATCTGCCACTTCAGGAACAGAGGACCCTAGGACCATCAAGATGGAAGAGTATGAGAAGAGCAAAGGACCCTAGCCAGAATAGTGTTGACAACAGTGGTGGCAGAAGCAATAGCATAGAGAGATAGAGCATTAGAGAACTATAGGCCCTTGGACTGAGAAAGGCAGTGACCCTGTGGGTAGGAGGCTGGTTTGCAATGTGTGCCCTTGGACACTCAAATGAATATATATTTTCAATGTGATATGTGTATATAAAAAATGGGTGGGGCTAATAGAAGTAAATACTATTTGCTGATGGTGCATGGAGGTGATTGTAAGCATTGCAATGATTTGTTAAATGCAAAACTGATGATCTGCCCTGTAAACTTTCACTCAATTTACAATAAAAGCTTTAAAAAAACTGAAGAAAGTCTAAGAGTTATGTGAGACACATGAAGAGGAATAACTTGTGGGTGATTGAAATTCCATAACAGAAAGTGACAAAAAAAAAAACCAACACAGAGTAAATTGTTAAAGTTGTTGGAAGAAAACTTCCCTAACATCAGAAAGACTAGAAGATAAGCATACAAGAAGCTGAATGAACCCCAAACAGGATCGATCCCAAAAGAAAATCATTAAGACATATCATAATAAAACTTTCCAAAGCCAAAGACAAGAAAAGAATCATGAGGGTAGCTTGGAAAAACTGAAAAGTTACCTACAAAGGAGAAACAGTAAGACTAAACTGTGATTTCTCAGCAGAAACCATGCATGCAAGAAAGCAATGGGATGGTATATACAAAGCTCTGAAGGAAAAAAATTGCCAGCCAAGAATCATATACCCATCAAAGCTTTCCCTCAAATATGGTACAATTAGGACATTTCTAGAGAAACAGAAATTAAAGAAATTGGTAATAGCAATACCAACTTTGAACTGAGAAACAACAACCTGAGATTAACATGCATGACAACACCACCCAGAATCCAATTCAGATATGAACATATTTAAAGTAAAACAATCCTACAAGACTGAATATAGGGAACCAGACTTATAAGTTTATAATGAAACCAACTACAAAGCAAAAAGTGCTAATAGTGTAAATATGGTGGTGGTGGTAATGTGCCGTGGAGTCGGTTCTGACTCATAGGACCCTGTACCGGGTTTCTGAGGCTGCAAATCTTTACCAGAGCAGAAAGCCCATGTTTCTCCTGCAAAGCAGCTGGTAGTTTTGCACTGCTGACCCAGTGTAGATGTAGAAGTCCCAAATAGTGAGGATGTCAAGTAGATTTCAAGATTAAAAGATTATTTTAAATGGATTAAAAATTAGTAAGTTACAGGGTGACCTCGCGGGGATGGGGGGAATTAATACACCTTCACACCAAAAGGAAAAAGAGGGAGGAGTTGGGGCAAGATAGTGGACTAGTCAGAAAGGCAGTGTGGATCCTTGAAAACAAGGATATGGAAAACTGGACAAGACAGATTCAGAGGATGTTCCTGGAACTCTGAGCTTCCAATAAAGGAGTAAATAAGTGGATCTAATGCTTACTAGGAGGAAGAGTTTAACTGACACATTAAGAAAGGAGGTGACTTCTGATTTGGGGAAGCTGATGGGACCCACAACCATTTTGAGCTTGTGTGAACAGATTAAGAGATTAAAAAAAAAAAAAAATTCACATTGCAAAAACCTACCTGTGATTCACAGAAATAGAGGTATATTTGTTTTTTCTTTCTCTTTCTCCTCCTCTCTGGTTTCCTGCATTCTCCTGGTGACCAGATGTAAGACATCTATGAGTTTATACCCCCAGGGAAGTTTATACCCACTTTCCAGGTGGGTAGGACTACATGAACCTAGTGATTGTGTGTATAATTGAAGGAGAAGGAAACAGAAGCAAAAGACCAGCTCTGGTAGGCTCTGATCCAAATTTGCAGTCAGCCTGGCCAACCTTGGGCTAGCTCTCACTGGAAGAAGAGGTTGACCTGATGTGTGGGGTAGAGAAAAGGGAGGGGCAGAAAACAGAAAAAGAAAAAGACTAGTTGTAAGTCAGAGACACACAGGGAGACCATCTTGAAAACTTGCAGACAGCTGTAAAGACAAGAAGCCAGTAGAAAGTGACAAAATATTCCACTATTATATTGCTATTGTTTCCTGGTTTTTTGCTTTGGCTTTGTTTTTTGTTTTGTTTCTTCTTTCTCTCTGTGGGAGTGTTTTCTCTTATTTACTCACCCAACAAGAGACAGCTACTGCAGTCATACAGCCCAACCACAGCCATGCCCTCTTTGTTCCCACCAATTGGGCCAGAGTTGCTATATATAACATCAATGAAAACAACCGAAGTCAGCAAAATTCAATCTGAATTGAACTACACAAATGGCAAACAGAGAACATTGCACAAACTCATATCTTGATCATACACACTAGAAGGCAGTTGGAGGTCTGCATGTCTTTACAAGTGAAAATGTTCCAACTCAGAAGGTTCTGGATGGGGCTCAGGATTCCACCAAAGGCCACATACTCTACAAAGGCTTAAAAAGCAGCCTATTTCTTGGATAAATTCAAACTCCCCTTTAATCAAATCCAATCAGTTATAGGCTGAAGATGGGCTTACAAGCTTTCTGTATTCATAATTCCCAATATTCATTTTTATCACAAAAGAATGTCTTTTTACAATAATTGTTGCTGTTAGGTGCATCAAGTTGATACTGACTCATAGTGACCTTATGCACAACAGATTGAAAAACTGCCTGGTCTTGCCCTAACCTCACAATTGTTGCTACGCTTTATAACCCATTGCTGCTGCCACTGTGCCAATCCAACTCATTAGAGGTATTCATCTTTTTCACTGACCCTACACTTTACCAAGCATGATGACCTATTCTAGGGACTGTCACTCCTGAAAATAAGCCTAAAGTATGAGACACAAAGTCTTGCCATCTTGGCTTCTAAGGAGCGTTCAGTCTGTACTTCTTCCAACATACATTTGTTTTTTGGCAGTCCATGGTACTTTTACTATTTCCCTCCAACACCATAATTCAAATGCATTGATTTTTCTATCATCTTCTTTATTAATTGTCCAACTTTCACATGCATATGAAGTTATTGAGAATACCATGGCTTGGGTAAGACGCACCATATTCCTCAAACTGACATCTCTGCTCTTGAACATCTAGATGTTAGTTATTGGTCCAGTGGTGAGGGTTTTTTTTTTCTTTACATTGAAGTATAACCCATAACAAAGGCTGTGGTCTTTGATCTTTACCAGCTTTCTGCCAGCAAGGTTTGCATCATCTGTATATCACAGGTTATTGATAAATTTTCCTCAAACCCAATGCCATGTTTTTCTTCAAATAATCCAGCTTCTCAAATTATTTGCTAAGCATAAAGATTGAATAAATATAGTGAAAAAATATAATCCTGGTACATACCTTTCCTAATTTTAAACCATTCGGTGTTATGTTGTTCTATTTGAACAACTGCCTCTTGGTCTATGTACAGGTGCTTCATGAGCACAAATAAGTGTTCTGGAATACACATTCTCCAAATTGTTGTCCATACCTTGTCATGTTTCACATGACATAATCCACAAGCAAACATCTTGCTGATATTCTCTGCTTTCAGTCAAGATCCATCTGACATCAGCAATGATATATCTCGTGCCACGTCCTAATCTGAATAGGATTTCAAGCTGTGGTAGTTCTGTTGCAGCCGTTTTGAAATATCTTTAGCAAAATTTTACTTGCATGTGACATTAATGATATTGTCTGATGATTTCTGCATTCTGTTGGGTCACCTCTCTTTGGAATGGGCACAAATATGGATCTATTTTAATTAGTTAGCAAGGCTGTCTTCATAATTTCTTGGCATAGAAGAATGAGTGCCTCTAGTGCCACAACAGTTTGTTGAAAGATTTCAATTTGTATTCCATCAATCCCCCGAGCCTTGTTCTTGGCCAATGCCTTCAATGCACTTTGCACTTCTTCTTTCAGTGTCATTTGCTCTCGATCATATGCTACATCTTGAAATGGTTGAACATAGACCATTTCTTTTTGGAATAGTTACTGCATATTCCTTCCATCTTCTTTTGATGTTTTCTGCATCATTCAATATTTGGCCCATAGAATCCTTTAATATTGCAAGACAAGGACTGAATTTTTTCTTCAGTTTCCTCAGCTTGAGAAATGCTGAGCATGTTCTTCCCTTCTGATTTTCTAACTCCAGATCTTTGACTTCCTCTTCTGGAACTGTCCTTTACATTTTTATGTTCAGTTCCTTTACTTCCTCATTTCTTCTATTTGCTTTAGCATCTGTATGCTGGAAAGCAAACTTCAGATTCTCTTCTAACATACATTTTGATGTTTTTCTTCTTTCTTGTCTTCTTAATGACCTTTTACTTTATTCCTGAATGATGTTCATGATACCATCCTTACAATTCTTCTCATCGCCAATCATTAGTGTCTAATTCATTAAATCTGTTCTTTAAATGACCTCTAAATTCAGGTGGGATATGTTCAAAGTCATATTTTGGCTCTTATGGACCTGTTTTTATTTTTTCAGACTGAACTTGTGTATGAGAAATTGATGGTGTGTTCCACAGTCTGCCCCTGGCATTGTTTTGACTGATGATATGGAGCTTTTCCATAGATGTAGTCAGTTTGATTTTTGTGTATTCCATCTTGCTCAGTCTAAGTGTATAGTCATCTTTTATGTTGTTTTAAAAAAGATATTTGCAATGAAGAAGTCTTGCAAAATTCTATCATGTGATTTCCAGCTCGTTTCTCTTACCAAAGCCATATTTTCCAACGAATGATCCTTCCTCTTTGTTTCCAACTTTTGCTTTCCAATTACAAGTAATTATCAATACATCTTGATTGAATGTTTGATCAATTTCAAACTGAAGAAGTTGATAGGATTCTTCAATTTCATCATCACTGGTTTTAGTGGTTGGTGCATAGATTTGAATAATAGTGGTCTTCCTTGTAGTCATATGGATATCATCCTATCACAAACAGCATTGTATTTCAAGATAGATCTTGATCTGCTCTTTTTGATGATGAATGTGATGCCATTCCTTGTATAGTAAACCATGTGGTGGTTAGATTCAAAATTACCAATCCCCATCCATTTAAACTGTGTTCCATTTCATTTTTAACAATTTCCAGTTTTCCTAGATTCATACTTTGTACATTCCATGTTTAATTACTAATGGATGTTTACAACTGTTTCTCTTCATCTTGAGTTTGCCCATCAGCAATAGAACTTCCTCAAAAGTTTTGCTCCATTTGCATCATCATGGTCAACTCTACTTTGAGGAAGCAGCTCTTCCCAGTGGTATTTTGAGTGCTTTCCAACCTCAGGGACTCATTTTCTTTCACTATATTTGACAGTATTCTGGTGCTCTTCGTCATGTTTCATTATTCAATATCCTGGTGCTGACAGTGTTTCACTGTTTTTCATAAAGTTTTCGGTGACTAAGTATTCTGGAAATAGTCTGTCTCTCCTTCTTCCTAGTCTGTCTTACTCTGGAAGTTCATCTGAAATCTGTCCATCATGGGTGACCCTGCTGGTATTTAAAATACTAGTGGCATAGCTTCCAGAATCATAACAACACTCAAGCCACCAGTACAGCAAACTGACAGATAAGTGGTAGTTAACAATAGTAGGCAGGGGAAACCCAAATCCACATGGCAATCAGACACATAAACCTTTTTTTCACCTCCCTTACCCATTTAGCCTATGTCTCAATCCATGTATCTACTCAAAGAATATTGTTGTTACAAGTTGCATATCACTATTTACCTCTACCCATTTAGCTCATATATACCTACATGAGACTTCCCCATCTTCATTGTTCATCTGTCACCCTCTCTCTTCTTGTGAATTGCCCTCCCCCTCATTGTATATTTCCCTTTCCATCACCTGAGCTAAGGTGTGTCTACCCTCTTGCCAGTGAATTACTCTCCCCTTCCTCCCATCCCTGGCAACCATCAAATCTGTTCCTTTTAGTATGGAAACCTTTTCTTAAGCCTTTAAAATAATGGTCTCATACAATATTTGTCCTTCTATGACTGACTAATTTCACTCAACATAATGTCCTCCAGGCTCATCCATGTTATGGGATATTTTTCCGATTCATTGTTATTCTTCAAGGTTGCATGGTTTTCCAATGTGCATATGTACCAAAGTTTGTTTATACATTCTTCCACTGAAGGGCACTTAGGCTGTCTCCTCTTTTTACTATTGTGAATAGTGCTGTGAAGAACACTGTTATGCATACATCTACCAGTGTTCTGGCTCATATTTCTTGTGGAAGAACAAGCAGAGGGATGGTTAATTCATAAGGTGTTTCTGGCATTCTGGTGTGGGGCTGTAGGAATATCATTAGACTGCAAGGTTGATTTGAAACACACTGTATTGGTTCAAGCCCACCAGCCAATCCTCAGAAACCCCATACATGGTCACTATGAGTTGTAACAGATTTAATAGCATTTAATAACAACAACAAAGGTATGTCTATTTCCAACTTTCTGCAGAAGCACCATACTGTTTTTCAGAATGGTTGAACCATTTTACAGACCCACCAGCAATGTAGGAGGGTCCAGTCTCTCCACACTCTTGCCAGCATTTGTTGTTTTCTGGTTGTTGCTGTTGTTGTTTTTTTTAATTTTGCTGTAAATGCTAGTGTGCAATGGTATCTCATTGTTGTTTTGATTTGTATCTCTAACTGTTAATGATCATGAACATTTCTTCACATGTTTGTTGGCTGCCTGAATGTCTTCCTTGGTGAAGTGTCTGTTTATATCCTGTGCCCAATTTTTAATTGGGTTATTTGTCTTTTTCTTATAGAGGTGTTGTAGTTTTCTATAAATTTTAAGAGATTAGTCCCTTGTCTGATACGTCCTTGAAAAACAAAATTTTTTCTCAATCTGTGGGTTCTCTTCTTACTCTTTTGTGAAATCATTTGATGTACATAAATTTCTAAATTTTAGGAGGTCCCAGTCACCTATTTTGTCTTCTACTGCTTTTGTGGTTATCAAAATGTTTGATAATGTATATATGCCATGTATTAGAGCCCATGTTTTTCTTAGTTTTTTTTTAATTTATAGTTCTAGGATTTACATTTATGTCTTTAATCCATGTTGAATTTGGTTTTGTTAATAGTGTGAGATATAGGTCATTCTTCATTCTTCTTCAAATCAATTTCCAGTTTTTCTAACATTTTTTGAAGAGGCAATGTACAAAGATACATCGAAAGGGCGGACCTTGCTGGCGGATAGGGTAGAGGTGCAATGAAGTTCATCATCAGCAATACCCTAGAATTCCAGGTGAAGCAAGTTCAGGGCAGAGTTCCAAAACTCTGGACCACATAAGTAGTAATATTTAAAACGCTTGAAGGCTTATAGTTAGTGGAACTTGTAGCAGAAGTAAGAAGTCACGTGCTTTTGAATCTGCCGGGCTTGGAGGCCTGAAGCCAACAACTTTGGTGAGACCAAATGGCAAGACCAAACAGGGGAACAGACCCACCATGGAATAACACCACGGGAACCTCAGAGCAAAGGTGGACAATACACTTTGTCTGTTTTGCTTTGTTCTGATTTTTTTTTTTTT
>NW_006408625.1:7459904-7461012 GCF_000296735.1 Chrysochloris asiatica
TATTCACCCAGGCGTCTCGCTTCCTGAGAAACCTGGGCTGGGCAGCCAACTCAATGGGACTCCTCCCAATCCTCCTTCTCCTTCCCCCTTTTGAGGCTAGGTGCTAAAAGGTATGTTAATTAAGCTTGAGAAACCAAGTTGCGGTCGTGAGATTCGAACCTGCGAAGTACGATGTAAAGCTGCCTGAATGTTTGGAAAATTACTTATGTTAGTTGTACCTTGTCTTAGTCCCACCCAGCTTTGTGTATAGTTCCTCCCCTAAATAAAACGGAGGCGCAAGACAAATCCAGGGTGCATTACGGCTGGCAAGGCGTGCGTTACGGCATGCAGGGGGCTCAGTCCAGCATTGCAACCATACTGCCTGCTTAGCCAAGATTACTATGCAGGATATTACGGCCCTCATGGCTGAGGTGTTTACAACGCCGGATCTGCCGGAAACCAGTAATGCATCCACTCCGGTTTCGGGGTGTCTCTTTGTTTCTCTCGTTTTGTCCTTGTGTGTCTTTCTATATCTCTACTGCCGCCAGATATCCCCACCTCGCGAACCAAATACCTATGTCGAGGCAGGTCCTTGGCAGTTTCCAACTAGAAAAAAAGGCCTGAACAGGGATTGTGGAGTGGGACAAGCAGACAAAAGAGGAAATAGGCCAAAAATTAAATCCTAAGTTATGTCAAAATGACCAACAGTGGTATCTTGAAGCTTCTCAGGAAGAAGAGTGAAAAGGGAAGCCCATTTCCTGATCACATCTATCTGGAGGCATTCAGAAAGCATAAAAAAATACCAAAATACATATCCATCTAAGTATTCATTCCACAGATAACCCCTGAAGATGCCCAAAAATCAGAAGCAGATGACCATATCTGCACATGTCCAGAAATGAGATAAAGTGATTGAGGCAAATGAGCTGGAAGTAGACCTACATTCCATACTGGAAGATGGGCAGGCTTTGGAAATGCCTGAGAAGGAATTCCCAAAAATGATTGTAAAAGGTATCAAAACACAATGCAATGCACTTGAGAAAAATAAGGAAGAAGTCAGGAAAGTGCTACAGGAACAATCAAATAAGATAGATAGAGCATTGGAAACAATTCAAAACCTACAGAAAGA
>NW_006408625.1:7463797-7466459 GCF_000296735.1 Chrysochloris asiatica
CTAGAGGGGATGCCTGAGTGAGTGGACACCCCCAACCCCACCACTGGTGGGTTCTTTTGCTACACATGTGCACAGTTACTTTCAGCCCAAGAGCCAGCCATGAACTGTTTTTAATAAGGAAAAGGGTAGAACAATGAGTGTGGAAAGAGTTTAAAAACAAAACAGGCCAAAAATTAAATTAAATCCTGAGGTATAGCATAACAACCAACAGTGACATCTTGCAATTTATCAGATGGCCTTGAAGGCAAGAAGCTGAAAGAGGACATTAAAGTCATACCCATATTAGGTTACAGATTTTTTTCTTCTTCTTCTTCTCTCCCTCCTCTCCCTTTTCTGTGATTATAGACTACAGTATCCAATCTAGTTTTTTGTTGTTATTGTTGTTGTTTTTCTTAATTTTTTGCTAATGCTGTTTTCTGTGTTATGCTCCCCCTTTCACCTTTGAGGGACTCCTTCTCTCCCTATATTACCCAAGAAGAGACAGAAACTGCTGCCATATAGTCAAGCTACAATCTCACTCTATAAAACACCAAAATCCAGGCAAGAACCAATACCAACTGCCATACACCAGGGAGGCAGACAACACCTGTGAATGTTACTTTGAGTTAAGCAATAAAAAGAGTGAAAAGGGAAATTCACATCCAATCACATCTACCTGGAGGCAATCAGAAAGCAAAAAATACCAAAACACACATTAAATATAGTATTAATGCCACAGGTAAACACTAAACATGTCCAAGAAGCAAGAGCAGATGGCCATATCAGCACATGTCAAGAAACAAGATAAAATGTCAGAGACAAATGACTAGAGGTAGACCTGGACTACTGAAAGAAGGTAAACACAGAGGAACAGAGATCCAGGTGGTGAGAAGGTCAGGTAGATTACAAGATAAAATAGACTGTGCTTAAACATAGGGAAGAATTAATGGAATATAAGGTAACCACAATGATGAGGTTGGGGTGGGAGTTTTAGTTCAGGTGTTGGGGCTAGCAATACAAGAAGGGGGAGGAGGTTGTAGAACAAGGTAGATAGGGGAACACTGAGGCAGGTTTGCATGGCCTAAGTGGAACAGAGGTAAATAGTGATACATGCTCATTCTTAGAACAACAGGGCTCTGTGATACAGGGATCTAGGCAGAGTTTGAAGAAGGCAAAGAATATTAAGATGCTTGGCTGTCTTATGAATATTGGTGTCCCTTGCATACTATTGTAAGATAGACACTTGAGTGGGATAGAAAGGAATGTTGAGAAACATGATTACAGAAAACTTGTAAGCCTGTCTTCAGCCTATAAATGATTGGAATACCTAAAAGGGGTTCTAGAACTTGCCCAGTGAAATAGGCCCCTTGCAGAGGAGCCTTTGCAGGGTACAGGACCTTAGGTGGAATCCTGAATCCCATTCAGACTCTTCTGAGGTGGGACATTCCCACTAGCAAGGACAAGCAGACCAGCCTGGAACAGCTAGAGTGATAGAAGATACATCTTCAAAGAAAGATCATCAGGAAAAACCCCAAACAAAAATGTCAGCATAACTGACTACCACAAGAATAAGCAAGCTATTCACCAAGAAGCCACCAAGACAAGCTCTCAAGATCCTTCAGGACAAACTCCCCTCTAAGACTGAAACTCAAAGGGAACATATGAGCAGGCATGTAAGCTTGCTGGTGACCACATTGGTCTACTGGTAAGTGGAAGAGGAGGAAAGGCAACAATGAAGAAACGTTCAACCACAGTCCATTGACTCCTGTAATCTGGAGATGAGAGAGAGAAGAGGAAGGGCTGGTTGGTCTAAAGTGTGGTGAGACCTGGGGACACTTGAGCCCATGGACAAGGACATAGCCACAGAAGGCTAGAGCTGATAGTGGAGCATCCAGCTGATATGAAGTGAGGGAGATTCACAAGAACACCCAAACTTGCAGATAGTACCCATTTGACCTAGCCCCTCAATGGCTTGATAATCAGAACTCAACTAGAGGAAGATTATATATATATATAAAGGAAATAAAGGAAACAAGGGTAAATTGCTACAATTTGATGAACCTGACCTATAACCATGGAGGTAGTAACTCTAAATACCAATAGAGATGAAAGTAGTCTTCATATCAAGTATCAATGCTATCCCCTCTGTACACAGGGTAGATAGGGACAGGCAACTTAGACACTGGCTACCTAAAATAGGAGAGGAGGGCTATAAAGGCACGAATGACTGGCTTACAAGCTTTCAAGAGGGAGATTAGTTTAAGAGTGTGTTGGGGGAAGAAAGAGTTCCCACTGAATAGTTTTCATTTTGTCTAGATGTTGTTGTTGTGGTTAGGTGCCATCGAGTCGGAACCGACTCATAGCGACCCCATGCACAACAGAATGAAACAATACCCAATCCTGGGTCAACCTCACTACTGCTGCCACACTTCAGTCCACCAATGCTGCCACCTGGCCAATCCATCTCGTTGGGGGTCTTCCTCTTTTTCTTTGATCCTCTATCTTACCAAGCATGATATCCTTCTCCAACAACTGTTTCCTCCTGACAAGATGTCCAAAGTATGAGAGACGAAGTTTGGCCATCTTGGCCTCTAAGGAGCACTCTGGTTGCACTTCTTCCAAAACAGATCTATTGGTTCTTTTGGCAGTCCATGGAACTTTTAGTGTTCTCCTCCAACACCAC
>NW_006408625.1:7468244-7469714 GCF_000296735.1 Chrysochloris asiatica
GTATGATTTGTTGAATGTAAAACTGATGATCTGCCCTGTAAACTTTCACTCAATCCACAATAAAAAACCTTTTAAAAAAGAAAAGAAAAAGCTAGCTGACAGACTACGATTTTTTACAATGTTAACTTTCTTTTATTTATTTTCATTATCTCATGATATACCACGAATAGGGCAATATAGATTTTTCTTTTGCCCTCAGGGAGGAAGTCATATACTCATATTTAACCATGTGAAGATGTAGTTGGTGTTTGAAATATAGACCGTCTTTTAATTGTTTGAAAGCAACTTGTATGTTTTATGTTCAATAAACATATTTTGAACATAAAAAAAGATACACTGACTGTACATAGATGTATTTACTTCTGGGTTCTCAATTCTGTTCCACTGATTTATGTATTTTCCATTGTACTAGTACTAGACTGGTTTGAGCACTGTGGCTGTGTCATCAAAATAGAGATGCCTTCAACTTTGTTTTTCTTCTTCATCAGTGCTTTGCTTATTCAAGGTCACTTTCCTTTCCATATAAAGTAAGATATCATTTTTTCCATACTTTTAAATAATTTTGTTGGAATCTGGATTAGGATTGCATTATAGCTATAGATTGCTGTGGGTAGTATTAACATTTTCACAATGTTAAATTTTCCTATCCATGAGCATGGTATATTCTTCCATTTAAAAAAATCTCTTTTGGTTTCTTGTAGTAATGTTTTGTAGTTTTCTTTATATAGATCTTTTGTTTCTCTGGTTATATCTATTCCTAAATATTTCATCTTTGGGGTGGCTATTGCAAATGTTATTGCTTTCCTAATTTCCTTTTCAGAGCTGTCTTTATAGGTATAGAGGAATTCAACTGATTTTTGTATATTGATCTTGTGCTCTGACACTTTGATGAACCTTCCAATGAGTTCCAGTGGTTTATTTGCTGAATCTTTGGGATTTTCTATGTATAAGACCATATTATCTGCAAATAGAGAGAGTATGACTTCTTTGCCCATTTGGATGCCTTTAATTTCCCTTTTTTGCCTTATAGTTCTGGATAAGGCTTCCAACACAATATTGAGTAGGAATGGTGATAAAGGGCATCATTTTCTGGTTCTGCTTGCAAAGGGAATGCTTTCAATTTCTCTCTATAAGAATGATGTTGGCTGTTGGTTTTGTACATTTAATTATTTTGAGGAATTTCCCTTCAATACCTATTTTGTTGACTGTTTTTATAAAAGTTTGTTTGGGTTTTTTTTTTAATGCCTTTTCTGCATCAATTAATATGATTCTGTGGTTCTTATCCATATATAGATATAGATACAGATATTGTTGTTGTTGTTAAGTGCCATCGAGTCGGTTCCGACCCATAGCGACCCTGTACAGGGTTTCCAAGGGTGTAAATCTTTACAGGAGTAGAAAGCCTCATCTTTCTCCCGCGGAGCGGCTGGTAGTTTCGAACTGCTGACCTTAAGGTTCGCAGCCCGATTC
>NW_006408625.1:7470404-7484099 GCF_000296735.1 Chrysochloris asiatica
TATATATATATATGTGTGTGTATGTATATATATGTATGTATGTATGTATATGTTGTTAAATGCTGTCATGTCACTTCCAACTCATAATGACGCTGTATAAGGTTTCTGAAGAGCAACTGATGGGTTTGAACTACTGACTTTGTAGCTCAAACTGACTTTGCAGTCTAGTGCATTATCCTGCAGTGCCATACCAGGACTCTCTCTCAGTACTAAGTCAATTGCACTGGCTTGGCTTTGCTAGAGAACCCAGCATAAGACATTTGGTAACTAAAGTGGTTCTAGAGAACCACTATCACAAGGGTGAGTTTTTAAAATAAGTTCTTAAATCTAACTAAACTTGAGGCACTGATAACTCTGCCTCCACTAGCAAAGAAGGTGAGGGTGCTGCTAATCCAGGATGTAAGGTAGAAATATTAATGTGCAAAATATCACCACCAATAGATCATGTATTGGGGAGAAGCAAGGGTGATTGTGTGCATGATATTTCTCTGCAACTTTGTCATAATGAGTAGTATAGGGAATCTGGTTGGTTAATCCTACTTACAATAGACCAAGTGGTAAAAGAAAGAGATACATTCAGGTCTCAAGAGTCATGGCTCACATGCTGCATAAGAGACCTCAAAGTTTCCACTTAAGAACTAAGAAAAAGCCTACTTCCTTGTAGTGGTAGGGCTGATATTGTCAAAAACCAGACCCAATATCTTACTGTAAGAATGTCTGAATTACAACGCTGGCTCAACACCCAACCTGGAATGGTGTCTAATGCTAAAGTTAGGATATTGGTTGGGAAGAAATGGAATTCTGAAACTTGATATGAGAACATTTGGGCAGATAATCAGGAAGCTGGGGACATAGAGCCTGTAGATCACTTTGAGTCACTCTTGTCCACAGCCCCACCCTTCCCTTCTGAATATATCACTCCATTATTAGTAAAAACATCTCTTCTGCCTACTCTTGATAAGATTTACTCAATTGTGCTTGCTGAGATGGTGCCTGAGGCACTTCCTGAGGCATCACCTAAGGTATATGTCTTGCGAGACATTGCTGAATGTTTCCAGGAAACATCTCCACCAATTATTGCTTCTAGACGTATATGTAGATTTGAGTCCAATGAGCCCCAAAAGGTGAGGTACAATTTATGACCCAGGAAGAAGTACACTACACTCCAAAAGAACTGTTTTATTTTTCTAATATGTCTCTGCAAACCTATGCTCTTTGGATCTGGACATTTTAGTTCTAAAGGGAGGAATATTCCCACCTGGAGACAAAGTAATGATTCCATTGAACTGGAAGTTAAGAATGCTCCCTGGTCATTTTGTACTCCTCATGCCTCTGGATCAACAGGCAAAGAAGGCAGTTACTGATTACCAAGGAGGAAATTGGCTTGGTATTACATAATGGACGTAAAGAAGAATATGTGTGACATCCAGGAAATTGGCATCAAATCAGCCCCATTGGGTTAGGTGTCTTAATTCAATTAGGGCAGTTCCTACTGTCAATTCCAGTTTACATATCATAGCAATCACACCAGTCTTTAAGGATGCTGGGGCTCCCTTTACAAATTTGTTCCTCAGTGTTGTAGTAAAAGATGTGTCCTCTGGACACTCTACCATGTTCTGTGATAAAAGTCAATGGTAAACTACTATGATGATTGGCTATGAGCAGCCAGTCAACTAAAAGGATGTTTCCTGGTGGAGTGGTCTGCTTCAAATATAATGGACACACATGAAAGACTCTCTCTCTTCCCCTTTGGATCTGGATCTCACTTCTGGGTCATCCTCCAATCTCCAGTTCTTTGAACCTGAGCCAGTGGCCTACTCTATTGTGTATTTGCCTACTGGGTCTCCCCACTGAATGTGCCTGGAAAACTGAACACCCACCAGAAGGACCTGCACACCTACTCCTGTCTCCCAGCTCATGTGCTGAAGAGTGGTGCCAGTTCTGCAGCATGCCTGTCCAGGCCTTCATTGCCTGTCAGCCTGCTGCAGCTGCTGCTCCAGTGCTGAAGTCCTGCTCTGTGCCCTAACTTATGATTCCTAAATTCTGGGCCCACCCATCATTCTTGGTTCACCTGGCCTGCACTTGGGACTCTCCTATCTCTACAACTGTGAGCCATTTCCATCATATAAGCCTGTGTGTGTGTCTGTTTTGCACTGGTTTTGCTTCTCTAGAGGAGTGGATTACGTTGATTGTTTTTCTAATATTGAACTATCATTGACTCACTGGTATAACTCCCACTTGGTCATGAATTCTATTGGCTAATATTTTATTGAGTGTTTTTGCATCTCTGTTCATAAGGGATATTGGTCCATAATATTATTTTTCTTGTGATGTCCTTGCCTGGTTTTGGTATGAGGGTCATGCTCACTTCATAAAATGTATTGGGGAGTTTTCCATCCTTTTCTATGCTTTGTAATAGTTTTAGTAACACTAAAACTGCTCTTCTCTGAGTGTTTGGTAAAATTTACCAGTAAGACCATCTGAGCCTTGACTTTTTTTTGTTGGAAGTTCTTTGTTGACCTGGTTGATGTCTTTGTTTGTTATAGGTCTGTTCAAGTTTTCTACTTCACTGTGTGTTAGTTTAAGTAGGTCATGTTTTTCTAAAAATTTATTCATTTCTTACAAAATTTCAAATTTACTGAAGTATAAGTTTTCAAAGTATTTGGCTATTATTCTTTTTATTTCCATAGGTTCTATGTGACATCACTCATATCATTTCTTATGCATGTTATTTGCCTCTTCTCCCTCTTTTATTTTGTTAGATTTGCCAATGGCTTGTCAATTTTATTAATCCTTTCAAAGAATAAACTTCTTTTCTTTTTGATTCTTTGTATTGTTTTTGTTTTCTAATTCCTTTTTTCCTGCTCTAATCTTTATTAATTTTTTACTTCTGGTAGGTTTCCCTTGCTGGACTTTTTCTAATTGTTGGAGGTGTTGTGCTAATGTGTTGGTTTTGGTTCTTCCTTTTTTTTTTTGGATGTGTGTATTTATTGCTATAAATTTCCCTCTAAGTACTGCTTTTGCTGTGTCCCAAAGGTTTCAGTATGTTCTGTTTTCATTCCTATTTGCTTAAATAAATGTTTTAATTTCATTTTTTACTTGTTCTATTATCTAGTGGTTTTTTTTATTGCATACTTGATTTTCTTATTGTTGATTACTAATTTGAAAGCATTTGTGATCTGAGAAGAAGGTTTGTAGTGATTTTATATTGTACATTTATTGAGACTTGCTTTGTGGTCTAACATATAGTCTATTCTGGAGAATGTTCCATGTGCACTTGAAAAAAATGTGTATGTGCTATTACTGGGTTGAGTGCTTTGTATAAATCTATGAGGTGAAGTTGATTGATTCTGTTTTTTAGTTCCTCTGTATCTTTGTTGAGTTTCTTTCTGGTTGTTCTGTCCTCTTTTGGCAGTGGTATATTAAAATCTCCTATTTCTGGTGTGGTGCTATAGTATCAGCAATGCATTGCAAAGCACAAAATCAGCAGTTCAAATCTACCAGCTTTTCCTTGGAAATCCTATGTAGGGTCATTACTAGTTGGAACCAGTTCGACAGTACTTATCTACAACAACTATTATTGTAGAGTTATCTATTTCTTTGATAAATTTTATTAGAGTTTGATTATGTATTTGGAGGCTTTTCATTGGGAACATAGATATTTATTATGATTATATCCTATTGTTCAATTGACACTTTAATCAGGAGGTAATGTCCTTCCTTGACTGTTATGCTGGTTTTTGTCTTAAAGTCCATTTTGTCAGAGATTAGTATTGCCACTCCCTCTCATATTTTATTGCAATTAGATTGATAAAATATTTTCCATCCTTTAATTTTTAATTTATGTTTGTCTTTGAGTGTAAGGTGTGTCTCTTGTAGACAGCATATTGAAGGAGCCTGTTTTCTTATCCATTCTGCAACTCTCTTGACTGGTGAGTTTAATCCAATGACATTCACTATAATTATCGATAGGTATGAATTGATTACAGTCATTTTGCTCTGTGGTTTTTTGAGATGCTGCTTACGTCTTTGATCTGCATTTTTTTCCTGTGCTGTTCATTTTTTTAAATGTGTTTTCTTATCAATTTGTTCATAGTTTTAATGTTTACAAAATCTTCAAGGACTTCCCTTTCCTTGATTTCATGTGAAGGTATATTATGTTTCTTTGAGGTTCCCCCAGAGTTTATTATTTTCTTCCCAAAATTAAAACAGTCTATTTTATCTTGAAATATAAGTGACTTCCTCACCATACTGTAACAATAATTTTCCTACTTTTTGCTCTGTAGTTGTCTTCATTATAGAATGATATCTCTGTTTCCCTATCTTCAGTTTTGTAGTTTTGTTTCACTCTAGATATTTCTACATCTGGATTGAATTCTGGGAGGTGCTGCCATGTATACCAATCTACAGTTGTTGTCTGCTCTTGTCAGTTCTCCGTCCAAAGGACTCCCTGTAATATTTTTGTAAAGTTACTTTTTACAAACTACTTTAATTTCTGTTTATCTGGAAATGTTCTAATCTCAACATTGTATTTGAGAGATAATTTTGTTGGGCCATGGTATTTTCAATAACCTCATATGCATGTGAAAGCTGAGGAAGACTGTAGAAGAATTGATGCTTTTGACTTATGGTGTTGGAGGAGAATATTGAAAGTGCCATGGGCTGCCAAAAGAACCAGCAGATCTGTGTTGAAAGAAATGCAGCCAGAGTGCTCCTTGGAGGTCAGGATGGGCTCATCTCTCATACTTCAGACATATTGTCAAGGAGGGACCAGACCAGTATCCTATCTCTGGATATATTGGGTAAGATGTAGGGTCAGAGAAAAAAAGGAAGACTCCCAGTGAGATGGATTGGGAAAGTGGCAGCATCAATGGGCTCAAGTGTGGCAACAATTGTAAGGTTGACCCAGGACCAAGCAGTGTTTCATTCTGTTGTGCATAGGGTTGCTGTGAGTCCGTACCAATTCAACAGCATCAAAAACAACATGATTTGTGTTTGACAGTTGTTTTCTTTCAGAGTTTTGCATATGTTTACCCCATTGCCTTTTTGCTTGCATGGTTTCTGCTGAGAAATCAGAACTTTGTAGGTAACATTTCATTTTTCCCTAGCCACTTTCACAGTTCTTTCCTTATCTTCGATTTTGGAGTGTTTGTTTATGACATGTCTTGTTGATTTTCTTTTGTGGTCTATCCTGTTTGGGGTTCATTCTGTTTTTTCAATATTTATCATCTCATCTTTCATGATGTTAGGGAAATTTTCTTCCAGTAGCTCTTTGGTTATATTTTCTGTGGTTTTCTTTGTCTCTTCCTGTTTTGGAATTCTGGTCATCCATAGGTTATTCTTCTTCATGTCCCCCAAGAATCCTAGGCTTTCTTCCAATTTTTTTCATTCTTTTCTCTGATTGTTCTTCTATCTTAGTAGTATTGTGAAATTTATTTTCAAGCTCACTGATTCTGGCTTCCATTGATTCAATTCTACTCCTTGGCCCTTTCAGTATAAGGTATCAATACTAATATATTAGTATAGAGCTTTGGGATTTCTGTTTGCAGGTTATGTATTGTTTCCAATGTTGTACCTGTTTTTATTATTGTTGTTGTTGTTGTTCCTGTAGCACGTTCCTGAATTCTTCTTGTTTCCCTTTAGTCTTTCTGTGAAACATGTGGATGTACCTCAATATCATTCTCCTACATTCTTTTCAGGTAGTTTCAGTGCCTCTTCTTCCTCAAAGACATTTTCTATCTCTAACTCTTGGTCATTTGTTTGAGCTCTTCTGTGTTTTTTCTTTATGTGAATAGTCAATTCATGTGGCAATGTGGGAATCTTGGATATAAATCTGAATCAATTGTATTATTTTTTCTTTATGTGAATAGAAATTTTCTGCAGCTTTCTAGGCATCATGGTGGTATTGTATTTGTATTAAGTAGATATATGTATGTTGATGCATTCTTAGACACTCACCAATTGCTTCCAGGTGCAGATGATCAGAAGTTGAGTTTCTCAGTTCATTTTTTGTGCAGTCCAATTCAGAGTGGATTTAGTGAATTTAGTTGATGTTAGTTGTACTTACTGCTCTGCTGTATATCAGTTGGTATTGATTCTTGTTCAGTTGGTGAGTCTGTAGAGAGTACAGCTGTGTGTTGGCTGTATGGCTGCAGTTACTATCTCCTTTATCTCCGTGGGCCATGGGTAGATTTCTGAATGTGAACTCTAAATCCATTCATGAATTCTTAATATGGCTGCATAAAGTTCTGTCTACTGCTATTGCTCATCAGTCACCTCCTCTCTTGCCATGACTATTCAACTTTCTTTCCTGGTAAGCACTTAATCTACTTCTCTATCCCTTCTTCTGGAGCTCAGAATTCCAGAACCATCCTCTATATTTGCCTTATCTGGTTTTCCTTATCTTTGATGCCTAGAGTCCACACAACATTTTAACCTAGTCCATCATATTTCTCCAACACCTATTTGTCCTTTTGTGATTGACTAATTTCACTCAAGATAATGTCCTCCAGGTTCATCCAAGTTATGAGAAGTTTTGCAGATTCAAAGTTATTCTTCAGCATTGCATAATATTCCATTGTGTGTATGTACCAAGGTTTGTTTTTCCATTCTTCCATTGCTGGGCACATAGGCTGTCTCCATCTTTTTGCTATGTAAATAGGGTTGCAATTAACATTAGTGTGCATGAATATACTTGTGTCCTAGTTCATATTTCTTGTGGAAATATGAACTAAGACACAACTACCAAGTAGATAGATTACTATGTCATAAGGTTTTCTATTTCCAGCTTTCTGAGGAATCAACATACCACTTTGCAGAGTGGTTGAACCATTTTACAGTCCCACTATCAATGTAGGAGGGTCTCAGACTCTCCATACCCTCATCAGCCTTTGTTGTTTTCTGTTTGTTTGTTTGTTTTAATATACTCTGCCATTAGTGTTTGTGTGACATATCTCATTGTTGTTTTGATTTTCATCTCTCTAATGGCTAGTCTCCTGATGAGACACTGTAGGATCAGTCCTGGACTGTGATCCACAAGGTTGACAGTTCAAACTCACCAGCTGCTCCTTGGAAACCCTATACAGGTTGCTATGAGTCAGAACCCACTCAATAGCACTTAACAACAACAGCTAAAGTTTGTGAACACTTCTTCATACATATGTTGGCTGCCTGGATGTCTTCCTTGTTGAAGTTGTCTGTTCATGTCCCATGCCCATTTTTTAATTTGTCTTTTTCTTTTAGAGGTATTGTAGTTTCTTATAAATTTAGATATTAGCCCCTTGCTTGATACGTCATTACAAAAAACTTTTCCCACTCTGCAGGCTCCCTTTTGACTCTTTTGGCAAATTTTTTTATATGCATGGTTTTCAAATTTTTAGGATGTCCCAGTCATCAATTTTGCCTTCTACTACTTGTGCATTTTTTGTGATGTTTGACACTGTATTGTGTCATGTATTAGAGCCCATAAGTTAGTCCCTAGTTTTTCACTGTTGATCTTTATAGTTCTAGGATTTACATTTAAGTATTTATACATATTGAATTTATTTTTGTACATTGTGTAAAATATGGATCTTGTTTCCTCTTCTGCAAATTGATTTCCAGTTTGTTCAGCACCGTTTGTTGAAGAGACTGTATCTTCTCTATTTAATGTGTTTTGGTCTTTTGTCAAAGTATGTGAATAGATTTGCTTCTGGGTTCTCAATTCATTTCCACTGATCTATGTATTGTTTGTTGTACCAGCATCAGGTTGTTTTGACCACTGTAGATGCATAGTAATTTTGAGATCAGGGAATGAAATGTCTCCAACTTTATTCATCTTCGTAAGCAGTGCTTTGCTTATACAAAATGTATTACTTCTCCCTATATAGTTCATGATCATTTTTTTTCCATCTCTTTAAAGAATGTTGTTGGAATCTAGATTGGGATTTTGTTATGTCTATAGATTACTTTAATTAGTGTTGACATTCTCACATTGCTAACTCTTCCTATTCATGAGTATTGTATATTCCTTCATATTTGTAAATCTCTTTTGGTTTCTTGTAGTAGAGTTTTGTAGTTTTTTGCGGGGTTTTTTTGTATAGGTATTTTGTTCCTCTGGTTAGATTTATTCCTAAGTATTTCATCTTTTGGGTGTCTGTTTATTGTTTTGTATTGTGTTGTATTGTATTGTATTGTTTTCCTAATTTTCTTTTCAGAGTTTATTTACTAGTATAGAGGAATCCAACTGATTTTTTAGTTTTTACTTTATATCCTGCCACTTTGCTGAATCTTTCAATGAGTTTCAATACTTTTCTTTCTGAGTCTTTGGGATTTTCTGTATAGGATCATATAATCTGAAAACATAGAGTTTTACTTCTTCCTTGTACATTTGGACACCTTTAATTTCCTTACATTGCTTTATAGCTTTGGGTAAGATTTCCAACACAATATTGAATCAGATAGAGGGCATCCTTGTAATGGTTGCTATTCACAAATAGAATTATGTAATTCTGTCTATTGTATTTGTATATATGCTCTTAATTATGTTGAGGAATTTCTTTTCAATTCCTACTTTGTTGAGTGTTTTTCAAAAATGGAAGTTGAGGCAGATTAGGAAGAAGGGCTGTGTTGAATCTTCAACAGAAATGTGGAAAACTAGATATGATAGATTCAGAGGATGGTCCAGGAAGTCTGAGATCCAAATAAAAGTGAATCAGTTGCTTACTGTGAGGGAGAGTTGAACATGCACGGCAAGAGAAGAAGTGACTGTTGAGCAGTGTTAGCTGACAGGACCTGCTGCAGCCATCTTGTAGTTCATGTATGGCTTTAGAGAGGAGAAAACATATGCACATTACAGAAACCTATCTGTGGTCCATCAAGACAAAGGTGCAATTTTATTTTATTTTGTTTCCCACCAGTGTACACCCCAAGAATTTCCAACTTCCAGGTAGTTGGAGCCACTCAAAGGTTATGATCCCTGGGAAGAAGCTTTTTATAGTAATCCCATTAGGGAGACCCTGCTCCAAATATTAATAGTCAATTCTGGCTCTCACTATGAGAGGCGCATGAACAGATTCATGGGGTACAGAAAAAAGGAGGGTAAGAACAAAACAAGTAAAGGAGGCTGGAAATCTGTGCAGGGCCACCAGACACAGTGTGGCCATCTTGTACTTTCTCAGTTGGCTGTGAAAAGAAGAGGCCAGTAGATGGTGCAGCATACCATGTATTGGTGAAGAGAAAACCTTTGACTTCCATTTTTCACTGTGCTGCCCAGTTGATTTGTTTGTTTTCCTTCTTCTTACCTCACTCAACCAGAAACAGCAAATGCAGCTATACTGCCAAGTCACAGTCATTATCCTCTACAATCCCAACAGTTGGACAAAAGCCAATGTCAGCTAATATGTACCACAGCAGTGATTACAACCAACATTAGCTAAATTCACTCTGAATTGAACTGTATTAACAGTGAACAGAGAACAGCACACAAGCTCATCTCCTGATCACACCCATCAGGAGACAATTGGTGAGTGCATAAGAACTCACTAACATATATTCATCAGTTTAATATAAATACAACACCACAATGCCTAGAAAGCAGCAGCAGATTTCTGTTCACATGAAGAAACAAGACAGAGTAGCACAAACAAATGACAAAGCAGCAGAGATCAAAAATGTTTTCAAGGAAGAAGAGGTGTTGGAAATACCTGAAAAAATAATTCAGGAGAATGATACTGAGGTACATCCAAAGTTTCACAGAAAGGCCAAAGAACACAAGGGAAAATGCATAGAAGTGCTCGAGGAGCAATTAAAAAAAAAAAAAAAAGATACATTGGAGACAATACAAAGCCTGCAAACAGAAATTGGGAAAATCAGGACTAAGATATCTTAAATGGACAATACACTGAAACAGCAAAGGAGTAAATTTGAATCCATGGAAGCAAGAATTCGCAAGCTTGAAGATAAATCTCTCAATAGCAGTAAGCTAGAAGAACAATAAAAATAAAAAAAAATTAAAGAAAGCCTTAGATTCATGTGAGACAACATGAAGAGGAATAACCTATATGGGTGATTAGAATTCCATAACAGGAAGAAACAAAGAAAATCACAGAAAAGATCATCGAAGAACTGCTGGAAGAAAATTTCCCTAATATCATGAAAGATGAGAAGATAAGCATTCAAGAAGCAAAGCAAACCCCAAACAGGATACAGCCCAAAAGAAAGTCACCAAGACATATCAAAATCCAACTCTCTAAAATCAAAGACAAGGAAAGAATCCTGAAAGTTGCCTGGTAAAAACAAAAAGTTATCTACAAAGGAAAACCAATAACATTAAGTTTTGACTTCTCAGCAGAAACCATGCAGGCAAGAAGGCAATGGGAAAACAGATACAAAACTCTGAAAGAAAACAACTGCCAACAAAGAATCATATACACAGCAAAATTAGAACATTTCCAGATAAATAGAAATTAAATTAACTTGTAAAAACCAAGCCAACATCACAAGAAATACTAAAGTAAGTCCTTTGGACTGAGAACCAACAACAGCAGGCAGCAATTGGAGATTGACATACATGATAAGACCACCCAGAATTCAATCTAATATAGAAGTATCTAGAATAAAATTTGGTGCTGTGGGTTAATGCGCCAGACTGCAGAGCAGTTTGAACTGCAAGGTTGGCAGATAAAGCTCACCAGCTGCTCCTTGGAAACCCTATACAGGGTCTCTATGGGTAGGAATCGACTCAATGGCACTTAACAACAAACAACAAACAAGACTGAAGATAGGGAAATATCTACATAACTATAATCAGAGATATCAATCTATAATGAAGACAACTACAAAGTAAAAAGAGGGGAAATTATAGTTACAGATTGCAAAATGGTGAGGAATTCAAGTAAATTTTAAGATAAAGCATACTGTTTTAAATTGGGGAAGGCATTAATATTACAGGGTAACCTCAAAGAAACTTAGTATACATTCACATCAGTTCAAGCAAAGGAAAATCCATGAAATTTTTGTAAACATTTAAACTATGAAGAAATTCAAACAAAATGTGGAACAAGAAAGCCATCAGAACCAGAAAAAAACAAACAGTAAAATGACTATAATCAATTCATAACTATCTATAATTATGCAGAACATAAATGGATTAATTCACTAGGCAAAAGACAGAGAGTAGCAGAATGGATAAGAAAACAGGATCCTTTAATATACTGTCTATAAGAGACACACAAAAAGAAACATAGAGTAAAAATTAAAAGATGGAAAAATGTTTATCAAGATATTGACAATAAAAAATGAGCAGAACTGAAAATATTAATCACTGATAAAATGAACTTTAAGGCAGAAAAAAATCAGCATAAGAGAGAAGGAAGGAAATTATTTCATCATTATCTCATGATTAGTGTTATCTCATAATAAATATTCATCATTAAGCACTATTCATAATAGCTAAAAGATGGAGACAGCCAAGTTGCCCATTCGTGAAAGAATGAATAACAAACTTTGATACATATACACAATGGAATACTATGCAACCTTGAAGAATATGGATGAATCTGAAAAATAACTCATAACAGGCATGAACCTGGAGAATATTATCCTGAGTGAAATTAGTCAATCACAAAAGGACAAATATTGTATGAGATCATTATTGATAAGTGGTTTCCATACTAAAAGAAGGTGTGCCTGAACTCCCAAACTTGTAGCTGTTATCCATTTGACCTAGCTTCAATGGATAGCTGATCAGAACTCAGTCAGATGAAGATAAAAAATGTTTAATACTGTGAGTAAGTGCAAATTGCTATAATTTTATGAACTAGTCTTGCTTATGCTCAAAATTACAACCAGAATGGGAGGATTCTTCATATCAAGGAACAATTTTGTTTCCTCAGTGTACTGAGTGGATGTTGTTATTGTTGTTGTTGTTAAGTGCCATAAATTTAGACATTGGCTATCAAAAATGGGGGTGACTATAAAGGCATAAAGTGGCTAGCTTACAAGCTTTCATGCATGTGCTTATTTTCATAATGAGGAGGGTAAAGTAGAACCCCCAATGAACAGTTTCCCACTTTTCCAGGTGGATTTGGTGAAAGAGGATGGGGCATGATAGTGATAGAATTGTATGACTCAATTGTGAGTAATTGTTTGCAGGATTAACTGTGATTACTACAACTGTAATTGTACAAGATGTGTAATAAAAAGTGCAAACTAGTTAATCTTTCATTTCAGGAACAGGCAATTCCAGGACCATCAAGAAGGAAGACCATGAGTAGAACTCTTTCTTTCTAGAAAGGTGGTGACAGCAGAGATGGTGGCAGAGGCAGTGGTGAGGAGAGACAGAGCAGTTGTGGGCTCTAGCCCCATGGACTGAATAAGGTTGTATGCCTTCAGGCAGGAGTCTGGCTTGCCGAATGTGCCCTTTGAACATTTAAATGAATGCATTCTTATGTTTTGCATGTGTATATCAAATATTTTTGCTTTGTTCATTTGTGAAGTATAAGATGTAAATGGGAAGCCCCAGTGAGGAAGCAGGAAAACTGATGTTGCAGGGAGGGATTATAACCACTGAGATGAAAAAAAGTGTGTAATTTGTTGAATGTAAAGCTGATGATCTGGTCTGCAAACCTTTACTCAATTCACAATAAAAATGTTTTTAAAAATGGACAAATATTGTATGAGGTGGTTATTGTAAGAATTTAAGAAAAGGTGACTGGGAGGGCAATGTATAAGAAGTGGGAGTGCATATGCATGAAGATGAAGTATGGTAGAATAATAATGAAGATAAGTGAAGACATAGGGAGGTATGCATGGACTAAAAGAGATAGTTGTAAATAGTGATATATTTACAACCTTGGAACAACAATGTTCTGTACATAGATGTATGGATTGAGACATAGGTTGAATGGGTAAGGGAAGAAGAGTGGATGTATATATTGATATATTCCGCAAATATATAAGAATTTGAAAGAGAAAAAAGAAACATTCTTTGATGGTTTCCATGAGTGGGAGGGAAGAGAGTAGTTCACTGGCTAGAGGGTAGACACATATGAACTCGGATGATTGATGAAGACATAGGGAGGTATACAAGGGTTAAAGGGGATAGAGGCAAACAGTGATATATATATATATATGAAACAACAATGTTCTGTGAATAGATACAGATAGACACAAATACTGAATAGGTATGGGAGGAACAATGGGATACATATAGAGAACGAGACAGAGAGAGAGAGTTCTGGTGTCATGCTCTAGGATAAGAAATGGAATGTCAGTTTGAACCACAAGGTCAGTGGTTCAAACTCACTAGCGGATCCTTGGAAATCCTAAACAGGGTTATTATGGGCCAGAACAGACTGGATGGCATTTAACAAATATATATGTTATTGCTGTTAGGTGCCATTGAGTCAGTACAGACCCATAGCAACCATATGCACAGCAGAATGAAACATTGGCCGATCCTGGGACAACTTCACTACTGCTGCCATGCTTGAGTCCATCGATGCTGCCACTTGGCCAATCCATCTCATTGGGGTCTTCCTCTTTTTCTCTGACCCTCCACCCTACCAAACACGATATCCTTCTCCAGCGACTGGTCCCTCCTGACGATACGTCCAAAGTATGAGAGATGAAGTTTGTCCATCTTGGCCTCTAAGGAGCACTCTGGCTGCACTTCTTCCAAAACGGATCTATTGGTTCTTTTGGCAGCCCATGGCA
>NW_006408625.1:7496479-7497768 GCF_000296735.1 Chrysochloris asiatica
TTCTAGGATATACCCTTTGGTTGGTTGATGATGCATGGAGGGGATTGGAACCATGGCAGTGAGATGATGTACGATGGAATGAATGTAAAACAAAGTTCTCTCATGTAAACTATCATATAATTCACAATAAAACATTAAAAAAAAAAAAAAAAAGAATGAGTGTTGGATTTTGTCAAATGCCTTTTCTGCATCGATTTACATGATCATGTGGTTCTTTTCCCTTTTTAAACTTTATATGGTGGATTATATTTATTGTTTTTCTAATATTGAACCATCCTTGCATTCCTGATATGAATCACACTTGGTCATGATTTTTATTTTTTAATAGGTTGTTGAAGTCTTTTGGCTAGGATTTGGTTGAGAATTTTTGTATCTATGTTCATAAGAGATACTGGCCTATAATTTTGTTTTTTAGTGAAGTCCGTGCCTGATTTTGCTATGAGGGTTATGCTTGCTTCATAAAATATACTGGGAATTTTTCTATCCTTTTCTATGTTTTGAAATACTTTGATTAAAATTAGTGTCAACTCTTCTCTGAAAGTTTAATAAAATTCATCAGTAAAGCCATCTGGGCCTGGACTTCTTTTTGTTGAGATTTTTTATTGACCTGATCAATTTTTTCTTCTTTTTTTTAAATTGTGAATTGAGTGATAGTTTACATGGGAGAACATTGGTTTTACACTCATCCTATCATATTTTGTCTCATTGCAATGATTACAATTCCCTCCATGTATCATCTTTCCAACAGTATTTGCTTCTATTCCCTCTGTTTGTTTGTTTTTTAATGTACACAAAAACACTCAGGAATATACAATAATTTAAACAACCAAAGGGCACATTTTGCAAGCCAGCCTTCTGGCAACTAGCACACAACCTTTCTCTTTCATGAGTCTAGAGTCCTCAGCTGCTCAATCTCTTTACGTCATCATCTCTGCCTCCATCTCAGAATAGTTTGGGTGCTGGGGAGGGGGAAAGAAGTTAGAGGGGAATGGAAGAACAAAGCAGATGGGAGAACAATTAGGCAAGTTTGCATGGGCTAAGTGGGTCAGAGGTAAAGAATGATGTATGCACAACCTTGGAACAACAGGGCTCTGGGATACAGGGATTAAGACATGATCGGAATGGGGGAAAGGGGAGAATAATGTTAAGATGCTTGGCTGTCTTTTGAATCTTGGTTTCCCTTGCATTATATTATAAAATAGACGCTGGAGGGGGAGAGAAAGGAATAGCCAGAAACATCACCATAGAAAGCTTGTAAGTCCGTCTTCTGCCTATAACTGATTGGAATA